>NC_056725.1:955191317-955306018 GCF_019279795.1 Protopterus annectens | reverse complement strand
ATGTGGGGTTACTAACCTGCATGGTGGCGCAGCCACACCAACCTCTGCTCATGTGCCATGCGATTCGCAGAGCAGACACCTGCAGCTGTAATACAAAACAAGTAATATTGGAATACACATCTCCTTGGTATCAGCTAGTTGAATTCCTTACATACATAAGTAAAATGTATCTTACTCAGTAGTGGGGCGTTGGGCATATCCCGGGCCTCCTGTATCCATTGGGTCAACTGGTCTTGCTTACATCGCTTCAGGTCCGCATGGTGGTGACGGACCTGCTCACCAGTCCGTGGAATGCCAGTAGCACTGGTCAGATCATGAGCCAACTGGTCCCATGCCTCCGCCCTGTACGCTCCCCATGAGACCTGGCCCTGCATGAGTTGGGCCTCATGATGGTGAACTTGGAGCCAGACCATGTATCTGGACTCCTCAACACCCCAGCTGTGCTTGAAAGCAACGCCCCTCCCTACTCCACTCATTCTGCCTGCAGGTCTATTCTACAATCGTTTATGCTGTGTATTCCCGCCTATGGGGCTTATATATGCCGATTTTTCCCGCACATTTCTATGATTGGCCGTTTTGGAATTGCATCAACTTCACAGAAACTGCTTTATCATGCTCCATTTTGGATTACATCCTATATATATATATATATATATATATATATATATATATATATATATATATATATATATATATATATATATATATATATATATATATATATATATATATATATATATATATATGCTATTTCTGCATTTCTAAGTGCTGCTGTCATGGCTTAGTGGTTTAGTACCTTGACTCTAGTGCATGGTATCCTGGGTTCGAATCTAACTACTGACTTTTACATTTTAGGACTGTCTGGGAATGACTTCAGGACCTGTCAATCAATCATGCCAAAAGCACTTTTAAACAACCAGGTCTGCGCTCGTTTGCGCGGACCTCACGCATGCGCACCGCCGGTTAGCTTGTGGGAGCGTCGCGCAAATGGTGTGCGCTGGATTAAACCTTAATTGGCTAGTAACACACATGTTAAACATAGCGCAGCTGGTTGCACACAGTTTGAGCCTGTTAAACCAGTCCTTAGCTATGGGCAAGCTGTTTGCAGTTTGTGAAACACTACTTAGCTACGGGCACTCTGTCTCACTGCAGTTTAGCTATCAGTACATTTCTAAATATTTTTATTATTGTATTACTTGCAAATATATGCTCCATTTCATTCCATTTTACAAAAGAAAATACTTTTACATTTGTACAATACTGTCTGGGGCCTTTTTAGTGCTTATTTACAAAAAAAAAAAGGTTGTTGTGTGGGCTCGAACCTTGCCTGCCTGCTTTCAAGCCGACAACTCTACCGCTATGCTATTACTTCTTGGCTTACTTTTCATATTTAGTTCTTATATCCTTTTCCACTTATTGCTAACTGCAGTTGCTTAGTGGCACACCAGCACATTTACAGTAGCAAACATTTACGAGATTTAAAAAAATAAAACAGTTTTTATTTTCATTTTACAACATCTGTTCACTTTTTACATTGCTGGTCTGTGGGGGCATGTGTTGTGTAGTGTGGTTATTCACATTTCCATGACTTCCCTCGTGGCTGTTTACTTTCAGCCATTCTAGACTTCTGGGCGTGTCAGACACGCCCTACTCTTACACGGACCGTGTAAGAGTTACAATGTGATTCAGCATGCCTCATGCACCTCATGCATATGCATGACATGCTGACATCACACCGTTTAACTGCAGCCTCCGTGTAAGAGTTATAACTCTTACACAAAGGCTTCCTGAATCCTGCCCATTATGTGTACATTCTTTATAGTGATCATGATACAGTGGGGTTAGAAAATTTACTTTTTCCCACTGTAGTGTGATCTTGGAGTTGGTATATTTAATTTACTGGGGGTGTGGTGGGTGCTGGAGGGCTTATCCCCCCTGCGGAAATGTAGTAAAAAGTGTGTTTGTTAGTTAGGTGTCATTATATGTGGAGGGGATGTTATTTTCATGTGATTTGTAGTGTTCGATGTTGTGATACACATATTAGATGTTATGAAATTTGATGTTATGGGTTTTAGATGTTTTGAAGGAGAACCATGTATGTATATATATATATATATATATATATATATATATATATATATATATATATATATGTGTGTGTCTGTGTGTCTGTTTGTCTGTGTGTTTGTGTATGTGCAGTGTTATGAATTTTATTATGCACAATTCAAAGTAAAAGTGCAGGTTCTTTTCAAATAAACAAGTGGAATGTCAAAAGGGGCACACTCTCTTACATTATGTCTCTAAAAGCTTTCATCTTCTGGATTCCTTAGGCAGGGAAATGTTCAGGTTCTTTTAGTTGTTTTCCACGGGCCTCATTGTCCAGAAGTATTTCACCCAGGCGTGCTGCCCTGTGCATACACATTACCTCTTCCTAAGAGATCATCCTCTAATTAGTAGACATATACCATTTTTATACATTTCTGACTGACTGAATTAAGTGGTTGGCTTTATTCATAAAGTCTCATTGGGACTTATCTACTTAATACTTATTCCTGCCTTCCTTAAAAAAAGTGTATTTATTTATTTATTTTTATTTTTACATTTGTTAACCGGGTTAGTCCGACTGCACCCAGGGTGCCCTTTTCAGCAGAGACCCAAGGAGAAAAGCTTCAGGAAAGTAATTAAAAACTAAGACAAAACTTAGCAATTCAAGTTGTAAGATACTTAACAGTACAAAAATAGAGAGAAATAGTCTATATGACTACATACAAAGCAAAAGTACAGTATTTTGAGAATGTAGAAGCAATACACTTGAGAAATTTGGTTAGCATTAAGTTATTTGCAAGGAATGTAGCAATGCCTAAAATAAAAAAAAAATTCAGAGTAACATCATGACATAGTACAACAAAGATGCATTTAGTAGCAAAGTGCTAACTGCAGAGAGAGTAATATATGTAGACAGTTTAGGTAGATACCAAGCAGACATGTTAACTGAAAGAAGAAAAATTCATTAGGTAATTTCCTGACGAGTACAGATCCATGCATGTTGGAAATGTATTTTAGTTGCTTTTTGAATTTGCCACTTTTGGTAGTGGAATGAAGGGACAATGGAAGTTTGTTCCATGAGTATACAATTGAATGACTGTAAAGTATTTTTCCAGTATTTTTGTTTGGCCTGGTCATTTGCAGGAGGTTTTGTTGTGGTGTGCTTCTGAGGTCATGATTGGGTGTGTAGGGTGTAATTATGGATGTAAGGGTAGGGAAGGAGTTGGGGCTATTTAGGATGCTGTGTGCAATTTGTAGCATTTGGGGGAGGTCAGGCCATCATAAGCTTTTCAGGGAAATATAATGGGATTTGTAGCTATTACTGTTTGCAGATCTGGCTATCTTGTTATAGGTGGTTTATAGTTTAGTTAAGAGATTATTTTCGAGGTTACAAAGTATGGGAACAGCATACAGCAGCAATGGTAGAATAAATGTTTGAGTCAGTATAGGATTAAATGTGTTAGGTATATATTTGTTGTTGTGGTATAGAAGACCTAGTTTTTGATTGGACTTTTTGATACAGTCTAAGATATGTAGGTTGAATTTTAATTGGTCACTTATAGTAACACCAAGCAATTTGGTGTTTGGGTCGGTGGTGATAATTGTATTATCTAAAGATGAGATGGTGATGTTGTCTTTAGCTGGATTAAGGTTTTTAGAAAGGAAAAGGAGAAGCTTGGCCTTTTTGGGGTTGAGAAGCAGTTTGTTTTTAGTTAGCCCTTGTTCTACTAGGTGCAGAGATTGTTATTTACATTATACTTTATAAAGTAATGTTTTTATTTACCATATTTACAATAACAATATTTACATTCTTTTATTAGGAATTACATCTTTTTGACATGCCATTTGTTGAGAGTTACCACACTATGCTATTTGTCTTTATCTATCTATAAATCTATCTATGAATATATAAGGACTAATCACCAATGAGATTGCCCTGAACACAAAATATTGAACTCAGTGGTGACTATATTCATCACTACCTGAAATAATCTAACTAAACTAATTTTTAATGTAAACCAATTGGTTGCATTAGTGATTGCAAAAACAAAACAAAAAAAAGCTTTTACATGCTGGCCTTTACCCCCCCCCACACACACACCCCTAAACACTGAATATACTAACTCCAGGGTCACACAACCATGAAAAAAGTGAAAAACATCTGAATAACATACTAGTCAATCTCCTGAAGTTCGACAATTGCATAATTCAACCAACTGTACCACAGCTGAATGTGTCCTAAATTTAAATGTGAAATAAATGTGTGCAGTGACAAATTTTATACATACATATATATATATATATATATATATATATATATATATATATATATATAGATATATATATATATATATATATTTTTTTTTGTTTGTTTGTTTTCAGAAGTTGCTATGCTAATCTACTATCTACTTCACTGATCTGGTCAGAAATTTAGAAATGTCTGGATTCAGTTTTAATTTCAGCAAATAGGAAACTTTTATTACAAACAGCATGCCAGCTCAACATAAATGATGTTAACACTTTAGCATTGCACATCCAACTAGCTATAGCTCAGAAATCATAATGCATTATTGTTAAGGTTGCTTTCTCACTATTATCAGCAATTGTTCTACCCTATGTCTTACCTACCAGTAATTCCAGCCTCACTAATTGTTTTTATTTTTTTCTTTCTCCACATCATGATCTCTGGTTCTTCCCCGCTCCTTTTGCTCTCTCTCTGCTCAGGCTCATTCCACTCCCTTAACCTACCCCCAATTCCCACCCACCCTTACATCATCTATATGTATAGTTAAGCTTGGGCCACACACACAAACAAATTATCCAATTACAAACCATCTCACCTATCAGTCTCACCCTCTGAGTCTCCTGGCCTCAAATCGTCTAAACACCCTGTATAACAAACACTACTTAGGCTTCTCTCCCTCCACCTTAACAGTCTATTATAACCATCATGTTACTTAGACACACCATCTTACTTACCATACTCATACTTCTATGTCAAAGTACCCCATAATCATTCACCACCTTTAACAAATATTTTAATATCCCTCAACTCTTTAACGACTCTGTTACATTTTTCAGATTCAGATATGTCCATAGCAATGCAAAACCAAACCTAGTACACGTAATAACAAAACTATTACTTAAAAACATCCCCCAATCACACCAAAAGCCAATACAACTTAAACTAAGTGGTGATATACTTCCCAACCCAGCTGCACAAACTTCATCACAATCTCCTAGTTCTACCGTAAATGCCCTCACTCATACCTTGCTATATCTGACTAACAATTCTACAGACTTTCTACTTTTAAATACAAACCTTAGAAGCTTACCAAATAAGATTCACAAATACCACACCACCCTCACCCTATACTCCCCTGATATTGTTATACTAATTGAAATGTGGCTTAACCCACAAATAAATTACACTGAAGTCCTCCCACATGACTACAACATACTCAGAAGTGACAGACTACTTAAGTGAGGAGGTGGAATAGCCATCTTGTATAGAAACTCAATAAATATATCATACCTTGACCATACACCACCAGACCCCTCCAATGCTGAAGTAATAATTTCTCACCTAGAACTCAACCCAAATATTTAATAATTATTGCAATGCACATTCCCCAGGTAATAACCAGATCAACATTGAAAACCTTCCTAGTTGAATAGCAACCATATTTAACCAAGAAACCATTATCATGGGAGATTTCAACATGTTACAAAGTAAAGTCACAAATTATCCAATAAGTGCCACGGCTCTTTTGTAACCTTGCGTTGTCGAAATAACCACAAAAACCGCAAGGTAATTCCAAATGGAATTCAGCAACAAGTACCAAAAATGAGGAATACTGGTGGAATAGCACACTAAAGAATAAACTCCAAGCTGATGCGAACTGAACAAGTAAATCAATGTCCTTTATTCCAAGAAAGAACAACGATACAAAACGGTAAATGCACTTAAATAAAATAACAAAAATCAATCCAATAAGGTTAAGCGCTTTCACCCACTGCAACTTGTAGGCTTCATCAGAACCTTTTGAGTAAAATAACAGAGTCCTTTTAAGAGAACAAATGCACCAAAAGGAAGCAGAAACTGATGTAACATCCTGTATAGCAAATACCACCCCCTGCACTTATACACCAATCATTAAATTTAAAATTGGTGCCAACAGGAAGCTAAAAATGCATAATTTCCTGAATTCTATCCTATGCTGTACTCCTCCCCTTAAAGGCCTCACTACACTTACTAATACTTCAATTTATACAAAATCTATCAGTGTAGTTCGTGCAAAAAATTCAACAATAAAATTCATCACTAATAACCATACTCAAGCATCCATATCAAATTGATTAAAATATTTAAAATAAACACATTATCTAATGATAATAAAATATTTACAATATTCCTATAATAAAACAATGTCTCAAAAGATGCCTAACAATCTCATTACCTATACTACCTGATGAATATGTAAATATTGTGTTACCAATATATACCTATACATAATACAATAACGTGGAATTAATATATGTAAAAAATCCACAATAAATGTACATATAAAATAGTTAATAGTTAATAAATAATAAACAATCATATACAATATTCTAAAATTGGTTTACAAGAAATAAAATCATTGAGGCCAGGGTATGTGGTGGCATCTAATAAAAGTTGCCACCAAACCTCTTTAAAACTCAACACTGTTTTGTAATCACCACCTATAGAATCAACAGTGATGGTTTCAAGAATAGCAAACTTAAAATTATGTGTTTCATCAGTGGAAATTTTATGCCGATATAGGGTATTTGTTACATCTTTGTTGTGAATACTATAAATATGGTCATAAATGCGTTGTCAAAAACAACGCTCAGTTTTACCTACATAAAAACCTATGCACTCACTACATTTAGCAATATAAATTATCATCTTAGTCCTATAAATTATCATCTTAGTCCTAAGTCAGACAAGCTCCTCGTGGTCCTGCAGAGTGGTCCTAGCTACAGAGAACTCAGATAAGCGACTACTTTCTTGATTTAAGTATCTTTGCTGTTTTTTTACTTGAAATGCCTTCTCTAGCTTACCTTAAACAAGCTTAAACTGTTTTTTAAGCTGTTTGTTGCATTATATAATATATGCACTTAAAGTTACATTTTAGTCGAAAATTGGTCGAAAGTTTGTTTGTTTGATTGTTTAATTTAACTGTTGAGGCTGCCCACTAAAGTGTGCTAGCCTGTGTAACTGATTTATTACTGTTTCTGCATTTTCTGTGTGTTTTCTATCTAAAAACAAAAAAAAAACCAAAAAAATAATCCTTGTTTTCCTGCCTCTCCTCGACTAGTTTAGACCAGTTTACAGGCTTTGCTGTATTCTGGGCTGTGGTGTAGTTCCTGTGTTGTCCATTACCTTACTTGGATAGAAGGAAGTTTCTTTGCTCACCAGTGGGAGTGGGGAGCCTTGAGCAGCCTACCTGTCCCTGAAGGAGTGACCTCAGCACAAGAGCTGTAGTAATTGGTTGTTTTGGACCATTTCTAGCTCTTTTGAAGTTCCCTGTTTAAAATCCGCCTCTGGGTGTTTTTTTCTGGCTATACTACTCAGACAAGCTCCTCGTGGTTCTGCAGAGTGGTCCTAGCTACAGAGAACTCAGATAAGCAACTACTTTCTTGATTTAAGTATCTTTGCTGTTTTTTTACTTGAAATACCTTCTCTAGCTTACCTTAAACAAGCTTAAACTGTTTTTTTAGCTGTTTGTTGCATTATATAATATCTGCACTTAAAGTTACATTTTAGTCGAAAATTGGTCAAAAGTTTGTTTGTTTGTTTGTTTAATTTAACTGTTGAGGCTGCCCACTAAAGTGTGCTAGCCTGTGTAACTGATTTATTACTGTTTCTGCATTTTCTGTGTGTTTTCTATCTAAAAACAAAAAAAAAATAATCCTCGTTTTCCCACCTCTCCTCGTCTAGTTTACATCAGTTTACAGGCTTTGCTGTATTCTGGGCTGTGGTGTAGTTCCTGTGCTGTCCATTACCTTACTTGGATAGAAGGAAGTTTCTTTGCTCACCAGTGGGAGTGGGGAGCCTTGAGCAGCCTACCTGTCCCTGAAGGAGTGACCTCAGCACAAGAGCTGTAGTAATTGGTTGTTTTGGACCATTTCTAGCTCTTTTGAAGTTCCCTGTTTAAAATCCACATTTGCACAGCTTTGTGCGATTGTGCGCATAGCACAGCGCCGGTTAAACAAGGTTAATCTTCTTCTGGCTCCGCCAAGTCTGCTCTTCAAATTTTCCCTTAAGGAAGCTCTACTCTTAGTATAATCAGATTACTCGCTATATTATAAGCCTAGTACTTGTTCTCAAAACCTCTCTTCTAAGTAAGCACTCTCATACTAAGTAAGCACTACATCCACCTACTACCCCTGTGAATATCCACTTCCCTTAAAGGCACAGCACTCCCTTATACTATTCTAGCATGTTGAGTGGTAGATTACTGGCATCTTCTCCAGTTCAGCTGGTCAATCTGGGAATCTTGAGACAATGCTACAATTGTCTCATGTACACAGACAACCCTCTCCTCCTCCCAACAAACACAAATACATGTGAGAGATGCAACTATATAGCCAAACTGGAGGCTGAACTCTCTCAACTCAGGGCTGGCATGACCAGACAGGAGGAGATGGTAACCACACACACAACAAACCCAGTCCCACATAGACCTACCACAACTGCAAACCAAACACATAAAAACACAAAGACATACTCAGAGGCTCTAATAAAAACAACAGAGGCTCCCAAAGCAGACATCCAAAAATCCACCACCTCAAAACAAAACACATGCAACACATACTTCAATAAATCAGTGTGTCAAACAATCACAGCCCTTAAGGACAAACACCATGCCTGATACACTAGTAATAGGTGACTCTATAGTCAGACACACTGATGTCCCACTTACCAGGCTGAACAAGGAGAGGGTGACTGTGATCTGCCTATCGGGAGCTAGGATCCGCCACATAACACACACACTCAAGTCACTCCAAAGCAAGTACAAATATGACTCAGTCATTGTCCATGCTGGCATGAATGACTTGAGATGTACCTCCCTGGACTACATGAAAAGAGACATAGAGGAGCTCTCTGATTATGTAGCCCAGGCTGGTATGACCCTGACCCTGAGCAGCATCTTGCCCTCAGCAAGAATGATGCCACAATACAAAGACAAGATGATCAGCTTTAATATTTGGCTCAAGTACTAGTGCCATTCTAAGGGGATCCAATGTCTGTCTGCTTGGGATGACATGTTGGGCAAGCCACGCTGCTTCACAAGGGACGGCTTGCACCTGTCACCACTGGGCTTCCGGATATTGGCTAAGGCTCTTGCCACCCCCATAGTGCCTTTTTTAGGCAAGGCTCAAAAGATAAACCTACCTCCTTAGAAAACAAAAATGGAAAAAAAACTAAGGGTAATGCTGCTCAATGCCAGAAGTGTAAATCTCAAGATGCAGGCACTCGAGGCACTCCTCAGTATGGAGAACATCAACGTCTGTGCAGTAACTGAAACCTGGTTTAAGGCTCCTGAGAGCACTCCAGCACTACCAGGCTGTACCTCGTATCATGCTTTTTGGCCCCAAAACCCAGGCCAAACCACAAAGGGAGGGGGAGTGTCCATATTCATCAAGGACACCCACATCTCCAGGTTGGTAGCAACACATGAAGCATCAGAGATCATACAGGTGCAACTAACCATGGGCAAAACTGCTATACAACTGGTAGCATGCTACAGACCACCCTCCCAATCTCAGGAACCCCACTCAGCCTTCCTGAAAACATTGGAGGATATGAATGTATCACAAAATACCATCATACTGGGAGACTTCAACTACCCTAACATAGATTGGGTACATTATTCTAACCCTAACACCCTAGCCCAAAGGTTCCTGGAATTCATAAATTCAAATGCACTGGAACAGCTAGTCACCTCTCCCACTAGGGGAGATAATATACTGGACCTGATCATCACAAACATGGGGACAAAATGCTCCACACCGGAAGTATACCCCTCACTGGTGAGATCTGACCACAAACTAATCGCCCTGGATATACATATCCCACCTCCACCCCCAGCACAAAAGACCATAGTGAAAAACTTCTCAAAAGCCGACTTCACTCTTCTTAAGACTGAGATGGTATCCTTTAAGCCCACTGGGCCAGTGGAAACCACATCCCACAATGCTGAATCCTTCACAAATGCCTTCTATGGACATCTCCAAGAATGCATGGATCATGCAATCCCAAATAAATCCAAGACCCTCTCCACCAAAGGCAAGCATCCTGTCTGGTGGACCTCAGCATTAACAAATTGTATAACAAAAGAAGGAAGCTACTGCACGACAGAGCAAAATCCCATAAAGGGAAGACATCTCTGATCAACACTAGCAGAAAACTACGTTCTCTCATAAAAACATCCAAGGCCAACTTTGAGAGAAAAATCGCTAAGGACACTAAAGATAACCACAAAGCCTTCTTCAGTTATGTTAGAAACCTGAGCGGAAACCCTCAGATATGCGCAGAGTTAGTTCACAACGACAAAAAATACACTGACCCCACAGACATTGCCAACATTCTGGCAGACAGGTTCAGTGCAAATTTCTCCCCTCCCTCTACCCCCAAAAGAAGAAGTACTTATCCCAGCTGAATGTAATCTCCCTGTCATCTCAGATATCCAGGTGAGAGCCACCCTCAGCAAAGCTAAAAACACAGCATCAATGGGACCTGACGGTATCCCGAGTTGCGTACTACGCGAACTCCAAGAGGAGCTAAACCTGCACATAAAAATACTATTTAACCTTAGCCTTACTACAGGATATGTACCTGAACACTGGCGTACAGCAACAGTGGTCCCACTCCACAAAGGGGGTACCTCTACAGACCCTGAGAACTACTGCCCCATAAGCTTAACCAGCCTGGTCTGCAAAGCTATGGAAAGAATCATTATGGAACTTATAAACAGAGACATTGAGGACCTACAGACACTTGATCCCACCCAGTTCGGCTTTGTAAAGGGCAGATCCTGCCTTTTGAACCTGGTTGACTTTTTCAAAACAGTAACTAGAGCCATTGATGAGGGCAAAGCAGTCCATACAGCCTACCTGGACTTGGCTAAGGCCTTCGACACAATACCCCATTCAGGCATCATAGATAAGCTCAGCAGCTTAAATGTAAACCCTTATGTCACTAGATGGGTTGCAAACTGGCCAAAAGACAGAACCCATAAAGTCAAAATTGCTGGAGCCATGTCAGACTCAAAGCCAGTCACAAGTGGTGTCCCACAGGGATCTGTCCTGGGACCCCTCTTGTTCGGCATTTATTTCTCAGATCTTAAAGCAAACATGGGAGGGTTGTGGCTGACAAAGTTCACAGATGACTGCAAACTAGGTGCCATAGTCGATACACCAGCTGACACATACATCCTACAAAAAGGCCTCACAGAAACGGACAACTGGTGCCGGAGTCATGGCCTTAAACTAAATGCCAAAAAAATGTATAGTCATCCCCTTTAGGAAAAATAAAGTACCCACAAATTATCACATAGACAGTAACCCACTGAGTACGGAAAAAGTAATCAGAGACCTAGGGACCCAAGTCGACAGCGACCTCTCATTTGACACCCACATTGCCAAAGTGGTTAGAAAGACATTCTACCTTGCACACCTTATCATGAAGGGATTCACATCCAGATCCAAGGATGTCATTGTACCCCTATACTCCTCCCTCATCAGACCCATGATTGAGTACAATACCCCATTTGGTATGTACCTCACCCGGCACTTGCAGCAGCTGGAGAGACCACAAAAGTACCTCACCAAGAGGATCAAGGGTCTCCAACATATGTCTTATTCTGCCAGACTAAAGAAACTCCAGCTCTATTCAGTAGCATACCGCCTGCTTGGAGGTGATCTGTGCCTGACGTACAAGGCCATGTCCAATCAGGAACTGATGGACATGCTCCACCTCAAAAAATCCAAATCCATCAGAACCACGAGAGCTAAAGACTTAAACCTCGGCACAAGTATGAATAGGACATGCTGGAGGGATAGATTCATAACTCAGAGGCTTCCCATGCTCTGGAACAGAATCCCAGTTCATGTTAGGCAGAGCCCCTCACTGACTCTCTTCAAGAGAAATCTTGATGAGTGGATGGGAGATAGTAAGTTTACCCCAGGGGTCACCTCTGTGTCACTACTAGACAGGGGCACAGTAAACTAATTCTATTATATAAGGGGACCTTTACTGTGTCACTACTAGACAGAGGCACAGTATTCTAAATCTATTCTGTACATTTTTGTACCATTTCATGGGGTGGCGAAAGTCACATCACTATGGCTAGGCTTACAAATGCTCCAGGGCAGATAGCCTAGTACTAAACTATGAAACTATAAATTTCCATATTTGGGTTTAATGATTGTGCGAGTCTCATTTTGGATTATCAGTTTTTTGTCTTCTAGAATATACTTACACTGGTTACAAGAACTGCATTTATAGGTATGGATTAAATCATTGGACATCCTATCCCTTTGCTTTTTCCTGGGAATCAATACATTTTTAATATTTTTGCCCATTTTGTATGTAATTCTCATTTTTTCCCCATTATTTGTATCAATTTAGGATCCTGAAAAATCAGGTACCAAAATTTGTTTACAATGTAAATAACTTTGTCAGCTACCGGGCTGTGTAATAATATTAAGGATCTGTGATGACCGTTAGACTGACTTCCATCTCCTTTATCATCTTTAATCATATGTCTGGATTCAAATCCCTTTCCCAATAAAGGACGGTATTTCCTGTCCCTTTCTTGAATGACATAATTACCTATAGTAGATAAAATATTTTCAGGATAAACTCTCTCAACAAACAATTGCGTAATAAACTCAACTTCACCTGTCAATAACTTCACGCCAGACGTCATATGCGCGGCTCTGATAACTTGTCCTTTGTAAATGTTATGTTTCATATTTAAAGGATATATTTTTGATTGGAATATTGAATCATGCTTATAAATATATGTGTCCAAATATGCAATCCCCTCAGTGTTATATGTATACGTGAATTTCAGATATTCACTGGTGGTATTAAGATACCTTAAAAACTTGTCTAATTTTTCCACACTGTCATCCCATAAAATGTGCATATCATCCAGAAACCTTGAATAATGTCTGACATTTTTGAAATATTCACAAGGAAAAAGGGAGGTGATTCCCCAATCAAGCATAACCAGGTTGGCAAAGATGGGTGCACAAGCAGCATCCATAGCTACCCCCCTGGTTTGCTTGAAGTACTCCCCTTCAAGATATATAAAATTGTATTCTAACACTAAGGTCATCAACTCCATAATAAGACTTATCTGTTCCCAAGTAAGATTGGCAAAGGATGTAATACTATTACAAAAAGCATCCAAACCAGCTTGTTTTGGTATGCTTGAAAAAAGATCAACAACGTCTACAGTAACAAAAAACAAATTATCCATGTTAATATTCATAGAAAATATTCCCAAAAATTCCCAAGAATTTTTTACCATGTGGGGAATTTTACTATATATATGTTTTAATGAACAATCTATATATTTTCCCATAAGGAATGTTTTGGATTTGCTACCAGATATAATTGGCCAGAAAGGGGGGTTCAAGGTATTCTTATGTATTTTGGGAATACCGACGATGGTTGCTAGTCTAGGATACTTCACTTGTAAAAAATTATAAGTTTCCTTATTAATTCTACTGTCTATATAAAATTCCTCTAAATAGGAATCAATACGTCGGTAAGCTATGTTTATCTCATTAACAGAAATATTTTGGTAATTCCCTGTGTGATATAAATATTATATATATTTTTTAAATATTTTAAGTTATCATATATCACTATACCACCCCCCTTATCTGGCTTCATCACGCTAATATTGGGATTATCCTGTAGAGACTTAAGTGTCTCTCTTTCTTCATTAGATAAATTGTTGGTAACATTGTCATTTATATTTCTAGATACCTGATACATTTCTCTAGTTACTACTTGCTCAGATAAGTCTACCTTAGGATGATTGGGGGGTATGAATGTACTTTTGACTTTCAAAGAATTATCATCCATTTTTAATGTGTTTTTTTCAATATTATTTTTATCATTAAATAAAATTCCTAAATTCATCTTTCTAATGAATTTTTTTAATTCACATAAAACATCAACCATACAAAAATGGGTATTTGGAATAAATTTCATACCTTTGCATAACAACTCAAAATGAGTCTTGTGTATATCCAAACTAGAAAAATTATAAATATTGAAATTGTTGTATGTATATCTATTCTCCACCCTGATAATATCTGAGCACACTGGATCAATTAATTTGTTCCCTCCACAGTGTTTTGCCCCCCCCCCCACTGTCTCTGCCTGGGTTTCTAAGTTGACCGATGATCTTGTTGGTAAATATTCCAATACGACTGCCCTTTTTTGGAATACACTCTCTGAAAATGGGAGTTGTATTTCTTATAATCCTCGATCTGTCTCATGTGGATGATCAACTTTATTGCCTTGTAAACTACTATTTCTATCTTTATAATTATACCAATCACACGCCTTACCATTTTTGTACTGTTCGCTATCCCTTATTAATTTCTTTTGTTTCCTAATACATATATTTTCCACCCACTTATCTGCCAAATTATATTGTTTCTTATACAACCTTTCCCAGTCCGAAAATAATAAATCACTAGTAATCTTCATATTTAACTCCTCGGTTTCATGTATCAACTGACTCAACCTTTCGTCATTGTATTTAATAAGAATTTTCATAAAGTTAAACCCACATTGGTCAAAAAAGGTATTAAATTCAGTTACATTTTTGTCAGAAAACACTATACCCATTGGTGTCTTATAAAATCTGAGACCCATGGGCACAAGTTTCATTTCCAAACATTTATGTAAATAAAATGAGAAAGAATAGATATACGCTGAAGCAACACGTTCCAATAGCAAAAAATGTATAAAAAATCAAAGTCATAAACGGAACGTGAGGGCCTGAGAACTATCTCAATTACCAAAATCCAACAATGTCGCCAAGAGAGTACCAGCAACAAAAATGTGCAGAAAAGCAGCAGATTAAAAGTCCATAGCTCGACAAAAATGCGATCACAACGATGGTAGTAGGAACGTTCTTTATTCACACAACATAGGCTCAGTAAGCGCTTTCACCATACTTGGCTTCCTCAGACTGTAACAAACCATCTAACACCACAGTCATTTAAATACTATTACACAGATCTAAACAATTATTCAATTACCACGTAATGAAATATTTAAAGAGGCCCTGAAGCCTAACACTCTTGCTTGGTTAAAATACATTGCATATGTAGTTTAAAAAACTCACAGATATAAAACACTTGTGATTCTAAAACATTCACAAAAATAAAATATACTTATACACAAAATACAAAGAGAAATATACTAGAAAAGTGCAATTATGTATGTACATAAAAATATGTACATAATCTATTCCTCTGACAAACCTCAACAATAGGAAGATGCATTGATGTCAGCGCCTCTTTAATCTCCTTTTCTTCAACATGGGATGGATACTGACCTTGTCATTGAGGCCAGGGTAAGATTCCGCTCTACATCGTAGAATCCACCTTAGCTCCATTTCAGTGTATAATTCTCAACATCCCCCCCTCTAATATTAGTTTGAATATGTTGTATAGCTAGGAACGTGAATTTATGTTGCTCATTGGTTGACATCTGATGTCTAGCTAATGCATTGTTGGGGTCTTTCACTCTCATTTTATAGCAATGCTCCTGATCCTCTCTCTGAATTGCCTGTTGGTTTTACCAATGTAAAACGCATTACAGGCGGAACAGAGTGCAAGGTAGACTAAATTCTTAGACTTACAATTGGTCCCTGTCATGAAAGTAAATATCTGCCCTGTCATGGGCTGCTGGAAAGTGGTACTATCATTAATAAACCCACATTGATTACAATGCCACAGGCGCTGGTATTATACACCAAATGGGAATATCCGTGCCACTTTTATGGCAGAGAATCTCTTTAAATTCTTCTTATTTTTGTACATGTACTTTGGTTTCGGTCCAACCAAATCCTTGATCTCATTATCAACACATAATACTGCCCAATGTTTCTCAATAATACCCTTCACATTATAGGCATCTTGAGTATAAAAATAGGTAGAGTAACACTAGTATTTCTATGCCCATGCATACACACATTTTCTCTAACCTCATTACTCCAAGTGTTATCAGAGAAATATGGTCGGGCTGCAGTAGTCCTTAAACCTCCGGTTTCTTTTATAACTTTATCCACTTCAACACTATTATATGATCTGGCTATTAACCTGCTTCTCAAACTCAAATCTCTCCATGATAACCTTCATCTAACGGATTCAAGCGAGGACTCATTGCTTGACCTCTCATTACGTTATTGAAAACGTGAAGGATGCATACTGTTCTATGCAGTAAGGTGTTCTTGTAACAGCTCTTTCTATGAACAGCTGTATTCAACATACCATTCTGTAATCTGATTAAATCTACATCCAGGAATGATAACTTATCCTGGAGTAAGTCATAGTAAATTTCAAAAATGGGTTGTGTTGTTCATGAAAGCTGCAAATTCTAATAATTCTACTTCAGTCCTCCCATATAAAAAGAGGTCATCCACGATCTCTTATAGAATCTAACATTCTGTTGACATAGCGTGTTAGGTAGTAATACCTCCCTCTCCCAATAAGCCATAACTAGGTTGGAGTAGGTAATGGCACAGGATGTGCCCATAGCTACCATCCCTTTGCAGATACAGCTCTTCATCAAACAGAAAAACATTGTTTTCCAAGATGACTTCAAGAAATAACGCCAATAATTCAATCATATGTTTCCATACTAGAATATTTCTTCAAATAACTTTGCACATATTCTACGCCACAATCATTCGAATGACCGTGAAAAGACTGGTGACATCAAATGTGACCAGATAATAATCACTGTTCTCATCCAATCTGCTAACATGTTCATACAAACTAACAAGAAACTCTTTACTGTCTCTCAAGATAACATCGTTAGAATTTATGACAGGTCTTAAATATTTTTCCACATAAAGTGAAAATGGTTGCGTCAACCAGCCCTCTCCAGAGACAATGGGCCTCATGGAGGGTTTCATCCGGTTCTTATGGACCTTGGGGAGGCCTTTCAGTACAGGTATTAAGGGATCATTGACCCTTAAAACTTGGATATATTCTTATCTATAATGCCACTCTTGAGTAAATCATCAATAGTGTCATATACACGAAACACTTTCATCATCACTTGCTCCATATTCAACTTACTATAGAACGAGGTGTCGCTCAACATCTGGCGTACAGTGTCCCTATATACCACAGCATCCATAATCACAATCGGACCTCCCTTATCTGCAGGGGCAATGATTATGGAGTCATCATTCTTAGACTATTTAATGCTTGTCTTTGGGTAAAGGTCATGTTGTATCTACCTTTCCTCTTTCTACCATAGTTGTCACTATAATATTCATATAGGTCATGCTCCACTAACCTGCCATATGTTTCTAATACAGGATGTAATACTGGAACATATGTACTGGTAGGCTTGAAACTATTCACACTGGAACTATTATCATCCGAGTTCCCAAATTGTAATCTTAGCTGGATGTTTCTAACAAACATCCTAATGTCAATCAATGTGTCAGTAATATCACTCCTTCTAGTAGGAATGAATGTCAATCCCTTATTCAATACAATTTCTTCATCTGAACTCAGTACCCTATTAGACAGATTTATTATAATTGATTCCCCTTTCTGCTCCACATCTTCTTTATGGTTGGACCTGCTGACTCTGTGTCCATAACCTTCCGTTTTTGACGGCCCCTGCTCATGGAGCGCGTCCTCCCCTTGAATCGGGGTGACTGTATCGGGAAAGGGGTATCCCTACTGTTGACATCATCAATCTTTCTATATTATACACCTTACTGCATAGAACGAGTATGCATCCCCTTCACGTTTGAATCCGTTAGATGAAGGTTATCATGGAGAGATTTCGAGTTTGAGAAGCAGGCTAATAGCCAGATCATATAATAGTGTTGAAGTGGATAAAGTTATAAAAGAAACCGGAGGTTTAAGGACTACTGCAGCCCGACCATATTTCTCTGATAACACTTGGAGTAATGAGGTTAGAAAATGTGTATGCATGGGCATAGAAATACTAGTGTTACTCTACCTATTTTTATACTCAAGATGCCTATAATGTGAAGGGTATTATTGAGAAACATTGGGCAGTATTATGTGTTGATAATGAGATCAAGGATTTGGTTGGACCGAAACCAAAGTACATGTACAAAATAAGAAGAATTTAAAAGAGATTCTCTGCCATAAAAGTGGCACGGATATTCCCATTTGGTGTATAATACCAGCGCCTGTGGCAATTGTAATCAATGTGGGTTTATTAATGATAGTACCACTTTCCAGCAGCCCATGACAGGGCAGATATTTACTTTCATGACAGGGACCAATTGTAAGTCTAAGAATTTAGTCTACCTTGCACTCTGTTCCGCCTGTAATGTTTTACATTGGTAAAACCAACAGGCAATTCAGAGAGAGGATCAGGAGCATTGCTATAAAATGAGAGTGAAAGACCCCAACAATGCATTAGCTAGACATCAGATGTCAACCAATGAGCAACATAAATTCACGTTCCTAGCTATACAACATATTCAAACTAATATTAGAGGGGGGGATGTTGAGAATTATACACTGGAAATGGAGCTAAGGTGGATTCTACGATGTAGAGCGGAATCTTACCCTGGCCTCAATGACAAGGTCAGTATCCATCCCATGTTGAAGAAAAGGAGATTAAAGAGGCGCTGACATCAATGCATCTTCCTATTGTTGAGGTTTGTCAGAGGAATAGATTATGTACATATTTTTATGTACATACATAATTGCACTTTTCTAGTATATTTCTCTTTTGTATTTTGTGTATAAGTATATTTTATTTTTGTGAATGTTTTTAGAATCACAAGTGTTTTATATCTGTGAGTTTTTTAAACTACATATGCAATGTATTTTAACTAAGCAAGAGTGTTAGGCTTTAGGGCCTCTTTAAATATTTCATTACGTGGTAATTGAATAATTGTTTAGATCTGTGTAATAGTATTTAAATGACTGTGGTGTTAGATGGTTTGTTACAGTCTGAGGAAGCCAAGTATGGTGAAAGCGCTTACTGAGCCTATGTTGTGTGAATAAAGAACGTTCCTACTACCATCGTTGTGATCGCATTTTTGTCGAGCTATGGACTTTTAATCTGCTGCTTTTCTGCACATTTTTGTTGCTGGTACTCTCTTGGCGACATTGTTGGATTTTGGTAATTGAGATAGTTCTCAGGCCCTCACGTTCCGTTATGACTTTGATTTTTATACATTTTGCTATTGGAACGTGTTGCTTCAGCGTATATCTATTCTTTCTCATTTTATGTACTGTGCCTTGCTTATACGCTGAGGATATGGCCTGCACCGTTGGAGGAGATGAAATAGAGTTAGCGTATGTTCCTGACGCTAACAGCACCGGAAAAAGGAAGCTAGACAGGTTCGCAGAATGTGTTGCTGGAAGTGAGAATTTTTTGTTGCTGTTTGAGCCAGATGCTACGCGTGGATCCGAAGAGGATAACGCCGAGGAAATAATGGAGTTAGCTGAACAATTGGAATTGTTGGAGACAAATTTTGTTAAGCTTAAGAGGTTGCAGTTACAACGGCACCATTTTGAGGCGTGCCTGAAGAAACGCATCATTCCCAGGGGACTGAGAGTGTTGAAGATGCCCAGCTCAGGTAACAATTTTCGGACCTTTACTTAATGGCAGAAGCTCAATATGGAATTGAGCTTTAGCTATATGAAATTATTAATAGAATACCATCTACCTGAAGAACTGGCATTACGTGAAGATGTTACAAAGATGTATGAATCTATCACTCGGAAGTTTACATCGGCTAGGCACGCTAGAGTCGATAGATTAATGGACAATGTCTCACTGTTTGAGAAAAGACTTTAGACCAAAAGAAACAGAAAATTGAAAGGGACACCTATGACTTTACTAACGGCCAAATATTTGTTTGGCCGAGGACTATGCATAGTAAGACCGATAAGAGGGTCCAGGCGAGTGGAGCTAATGAGACTAGCTCTGTTCCTAATACAGTTGAGCATGTGATTCATAACAACGATTCAGTCTATGCTACACAAAGTAAACAGGGTTGTATCGGGACTGTTAATAGTGAAGTGATGGATAATGAGAATAATATCCTTGCTTCAGATAACTCTGAGAGTGTGAATTTATATCCGTCTGTTGTTACGGTTAATAAGAAAAGTAATAATGATAACAGTGTGAATGAAACATTAACAACTAATAAACAGGATGTAGGTAATGTTCAAACTAATAATGTCAATCAGCCTGTGGTGAGGAGGAAAATTATAGAATATAGAAAGATTGATGATGTCAACAGTAGGGATACCCTTTCCCGATACAGTCACCCGATTCAAGGGAGGACGCTCCATGAGCAGGGGTCAAAAACGGAAGGTTATGGACACAGAGTCAGCAGGTCCAACCATAAAGAAGATGTGGAGCAGAAAGGGGAATCAATTATAATAAATCTGTCTAATAGGGTACTGAGTTCAGATGAAGAAATTGTATTGAATAAGGGATTGACATTCATTCCTACTAGAAGGAGTGATATTACTGACACATTGATTGACATTAGGATGTTTGTTAGAAACATCCAGCTAAGATTACAATTTGGGAACTCGGATGATAATAGTTCCAGTGTGAATAGTTTCAAGCCTACCAGCACATATGTTCCAGTATTACATCCTGTATTAGAAACATATGGCAGGTTAGTGGAGCATGACCTATATGAATATTATAGTGACAACTATGGTAGAAAGAGGAAAGGTAGATACAACATGACCTTTACCCAAAGACAAGCATTAAATAGTCTAAGAAATGATGACTCCATAATCATTGCCCCTGCAGATAAGGGAGGTCCGATTGTGATTATGGATGCTGTGGTATATAGGGACACTGTACGCCAGATGTTGAGACACCTCGTTCTATAGTAAGTTGAATATGGAGCAAGTGATGATGAAAGTGTTTCGTGTATATGACACTATTGATGATTTACTCAAGAGTGGCATTATAGATAAGAATATATCCAAGTTTTTAAGGGTCAATGATCCCTTAATACCTGTACTGAAAGGCCTCCCAAGGTCCATAAGAACCGGATGAAACCCTCCATGAGGCCCATTGTCTCTGGAGAGGGCTGGTTGACGCAACCATTTTCACTTTATGTGGAAAAATATTTAAGACCTGTCATAAATTCTAACGATGTTATCTTGAGAGACAGTAAAGAGTTTCTTGTTAGTTTGTATGAACATGTTAGCAGATTGGATGAGAACAGTGATTATTATCTGGTCACATTTGATGTCACCAGTCTTTTCACGGTCATTCGAATGATTGTGGTAGAATATGTGCAAAGTTATTTGAAGAAATATTCTAGTATGGAAGCATATGATTGAATTATTGGCGTTATTTCTTGAAGTCATCTTGGAAAACAATGTTTTTCTGTTTGATGAAGAGCTGTATCTGCAAAGGGATGGCGTAGCTATGGGCACATCCTGTGCCAATAGCTACGCCAACCTAGTTATGGCTTATTGGGAGAGGGAGGTATTACTACCTAACACGCTATGTCAACAGAATGTTAGATTCTATAAGAGATTCGTGGATGACCTCTTTTTTATATGGGAGGGGACTGAAGTAGAATTATTAGAATTTGCAGCTTTCATGAACAATACAACCCATTTTTTGAAATTTACTATGACTTACTCCAGGGATAAGTTATCATTCCTGGATGTAGATTTAATCAGATTACAGAATGGTATGTTGAATACAGCTGTTCATAGAAAGAGCTGTTACAAGAACACCTTACTGCATAGAACGAGTATGCATCCCCTTCACGTTTTCAATAACGTAATGAGAGGTCAAGCAATGAGAGCGTCTCGCTTGAATCCCCTAGATGAAGGTTATCATGGAGAGATTTCGAGTTTGAGAAGCAGGTTAATAGCCAGATCATATAATAGTGTTGAAGTGGATAAAGTTATAAAAGAAACCGGAGGTTTAAGGACTACTGCAGCCCGACCATATTTCTCTGATAACACTTGGAGTAATGAGGTTAGAGAAAATGTGTGTATGCATGGGCATAGAAATACTAGTGTTACTCTACCTATTTTTTATACTCAAGATGCCTATAATGTGAAGGGTATTATTGAGAAACATTGGGCAGTATTATGTGTTGATAATGAGATCAAGGATTTGGTTGGACCGAAACCAAAGTACATGTACAAAAATAAGAAGAATTTAAAGAGATTCTCTGCCATAAAAGTGGCACGGATATTCCCATTTGGTGTATAATACCAGCGCCTGTGGCAATTGTAATCAATGTGGGTTTATTAATGATAGTACCACTTTCCAGCAGCCCATGACAGGGCAGATATTTACTTTCATGACAGGGACCAATTGTAAGTCTAAGAATTTAGTCTACCTTGCACTCTGTTCCGCCTGTAATGCGTTTTACATTGGTAAAACCAACAGGCAATTCAGAGAGAGGATCAGGGAGCATTGCTATAAAATGAGAGTGAAAGACCCCAACAATGCATTAGCTAGACATCAGATGTCAACCAATGAGCAACATAAATTCACGTTCCTAGCTATACAACATATTCAAACTAATATTAGAGGGGGGGATGTTGAGAATTATACACTGGAAATGGAGCTAAGGTGGATTCTGATGTAGAGCGGAATCTTACCCTGGCCTCAATGACAAGGTCAGTATCCATCCCATGTTGAAGAAAAGGAGATTAAAGAGGCGCTGACATCAATGCATCTTCCTATTGTTGAGGTTTGTCAGAGGAATAGATTATGTACATATTTTTATGTACATACATAATTGCACTTTTCTAGTATATTTCTCTTTTGTATTTTGTGTATAAGTATATTTTATTTTTGTGAATGTTTTTAGAATCACAAGTGTTTTATATCTGTGAGTTTTTTAAACTACATATGCAATGTATTTTAACCAAGCAAGAGTGTTAGGCTTCAGGGCCTCTTTAAATATTTCATTACGTGGTAATTGAATAATTGTTTAGATCTGTGTAATAGTATTTAAATGACTGTGGTGTTAGATGGTTTGTTACAGTCTGAGGAAGCCAAGTATGGTGAAAGCGCTTACTGAGCCTATGTTGTGTGAATAAAGAACGTTCCTACTACCATCGTTGTGATCGCATTTTTGTCGAGCTATGGACTTTTAATCTGCTGCTTTTCTGCACATTTTTGTTGCTGGTACTCTCTTGGCGACATTGTTGGATTTTGGTAATTGAGATAGTTCTCAGGCCCTCACGTTCCGTTTATGACTTTGATTTATGTAAATAAGCATTATCAACCTTAATTACATTAATGGTTTTAAGTTTTTTTACCATGTAAAAAAATCATGTCTTTTAGACACCCCAAATCCTTTGGGGAATTCTGAATGTCCTTTTGACCTGTAATGACTTTATCAAATTTATAGTCAGTAGTTAAACATTTGTTAAACTGCAAATCACAACTGGCTGGTTGATTGGGAACAAAATCTTTAGAACTAGTACCTTGTTTGTTATGTGGGGAACTGTTTGTAATAGCAGAATAGGTTTTAATAGAAAGTATTTGCTTGGGTTTGGCACCGGTACATTTGCCTTGCTCCTCCACATCGTATATAGAAAAATCAAAGGTAAAATCAGTAATGCTGATCTTACTATTATTTACTGGTTCAGTAATGCCCAATCTATTAAAAATTCCTTTCGGACTGCAACTCGCCTGTCCATTTAGCAATGTTTGGTGTTGGCCTCCTGATACTGATGCTCCATATCCAAAACCGCTGGACCCAATATTATGGGTCCACTTGTCTTTAACAGCCTCCTCCTTCAATGGGTGATGATTGTCCGATTCCCCACCAGTTCTAACCAATGATGAGGTAGAAGAAAGAACTCTTGGTTCATGAACACTGGGAATCCTTTGCAAGCTCTCAAAAAGACCAAAAAGCTTGCCAATGTCACTTTTAAGAGATGCGACTTCATCTTTCAACTTAATTAATTCATTATTATTATTATTGTCAATTTTAACCGCTGTTGAAATAGGTGAGCCCACACCGGATATGTCCATGACTGAAAAGACAACTGAATAGAAATCACAAAAACAACTTACAACGTAAAGTCACAAACTATCCAATAAGTGCCACGGCTCTTTTATAACTTTGCGCTGTCGAAATAACCACAAAAACCGCAAGGTAATTTCAAATGGAATTCAGCAACAAGTACCAAAAATGAGGAATTCAGCAACAAGTACCAAAAATGAGGAATCCTGGTGGAATAGCACACTAAAGAATAAACTCCAAACTGATGCGAACTGAACAAGCAAATCAATGTCCTTTATTCCAAGAAAGAACAACGATACAAAACGGTAAATGCACTTAAATAAAATAACAAAAATCAATCCAATACGGTTAAGCCCTTTCACCCACTGCAACTCGTGGGATTCATCAGAACCTTTTGAGTAAAATAACAGAGTCCTTTTAAGAGAAAAAAGGCACCAAAAGGAAGTGGAAACTGATGTAACATCCTGTATAGCAAATACCGCCCCCTGCACTTATACACCAATCATTAATTTTAAAATTGGCGCCAACAGGAAGCTAAAAAATGCATCATTTCCTGAATTCTATCCTATGCTATACTCCTCCCCTTAAAGGCCTCACTACACTTACTAATACTTCAATTTATACAAAATCGATCAGTGTAGTTTGTGCAAAAAATTCAACAATAAAATTCATCACTAATAACCATACTCAAGCATCCATATCAAACTGATTAAAATATTTAAAATAAACACATTGTCTAATGATCATAAAATATTTACAATATTCCTATAATAAAACAATGTCTCAAAAGATGCCTAACAATCTCATTACCTATACTACCTGACGAATATGTAAGTATTGTGTTACCAATATATACCTATACTGATTTTAACATGGACTGGAACCTGCACTTCCCAAAATCCAACTAACTTTATCAACTTATATGGGTATGCCCAGATGATATCTACCCCAACTAAAGTCAACAAAGGCAATAGCAAACATTCTATCCTTGACTGGACCCTGACAAATAAACCCAATCTTTGCCAACAATCAGGCTGCCTACCAGACAGACTGAGTAGCCGCATGCCCACCTACATGGTTTGACACCAATCTAGCACTCCAAAAACACTCAGAACAAAATAAACTTCTGTCCTAACATATTTAAAAAACTATTACAACAATGCAACTGGTCCCCTTTAAAACACTCCTTCTAGCCTCAGCAGTACAACTATTCAATCAAACTTCCCTTAGTATTTTAAATAATCTTGTCCCCCCCTAGAAAAACATGAGTTAAAGCAAAATAAATTTGATGACTTTCTATAGATACCAAGCAAATTCTGAAAAATTGGCACAGAGTCTGGCCCCACTATCAGGTGATGATATCCCTATCCTCCCTGCTTACCTATAGACAACTAGAAAACCATGCACAAAGTAAAGTAAAAAAAAAAAGATGAAAAACTTACTATGCCTCTCTACAGCAAAAACACCAAAGCAACCCTCAGAAATTTTGGACAAGTATAAAACAACTCTTTAACCCAAGTCAAACTATAACCCCATCACCCACCACCCCCACCACCTCAGACAGTACTGAATTCCAGTTTAACTACCATTTCATAAACTCAATACTATCTCTAGTAAATTGCAACAACAACTCACCCCTAACACTACCTTTAGGCAAACTTCAACTCATTACTATCAAAACAGTTCAAACCAATGCCGTAAGACTACTCCTTAAAAAACTAAGGCCTACCACTCTTGCTGCTGACCAGTTACCCAGTGAATTTCTCAGAGTAGCAGCTGATGCAGTTACACTCCCCATCACCATTCTAATTAACCAATCTATAACTAAACAATACATACATAAACTTTGGAAAATATCTCACATCATACCTCTGCATAAAGGTTGTCCCTCAACTGTGTTGTTTAAATACCGTACCATAGCCATGCTACCCCATTAGCAAAAATCCTCGAAAAATGCATTCATAAGCAACTCCTAGACCACCTATTAAGGAACAACCTTCTCTTAAACTGACAACATGGTTTCAGACCAGAGCATATCACCACAACAGCCTTAACCCCCTTCACCAAAAAGATCAATGCGCTTAAGAACAACAGCCACTTGGTTTCATCCATCTTCCTTGACATGCCAAAAGCCTTTGACACTGTATTACATCAAAAACTGCTAAATGAACTAGCACCCATAAACTTCTCCCAAACAGCATTAGCATGGTTCCATAGCTACCTAATTGACCACCAGCAAGCAGTTAAGTGGCAAAACACACTCATTCTCCTTCTTCCTTTCTCAACGGGTATCCCTCAAAGATCAAGGTCCAATGCTTTTCTCCATATTCACCAATAAACTATCCACTGCAACCAACAATGCTACTATAATCCAATACGATGATGATTCCTCCATTATATGCTCAACCCCAACTCTTCCCAAACTCCTGGAAATAACACAAAAATCATTCGTTGACAAAGAAAAAAATGCTTATTAACCCATCAGCTAAAAATACAAACAAAACTAAATTGATGATCTTTACTAAAGGCAAATTGCAAGTTACTCAACACCCTTCAGTATCTTTTCATTTAGCAATACCAAAATAGAACCAGTAGAACACACAAAACTTCTTGGGCTAACAATCAATAACTAACTAATATTTGACAAACATTTGTCTTTTACCATTAAAAAGGTGCATATTAAACTCGGTACTTTCTATAGAGCAAAATTTTTCCTCACCAATACCACCAGACAGACCATAGAAAGAACACATCTTCTCTCCACCCTACTTTACACCTCCTCCATCTTCATTAATCTAAAAAAAAAAAAAAAAAAAAAAAAAAACTGAAAAAAAATCACTGGCAGATTCAAAGGAATGAACTAAACCATCTTGATTCAATGCTTTCCTCAATCACACTTCATCAGAAAAACATACATCTTATAAACAACTACTTTAAATGCTTAAAACCATCCAATGAGAACATACTAATTAATCAATCACTCATTCAAATTGAACACAATTTTAAAACAGCTTGACCCTGAAATAATACATCAACTCTTAATTCTATACTTTACACTAAAGATGGTTTAGTTCATTCTTTTGAAGCTGCCAGTGTGTTTTTCAGTTTGTTTTTTGTATATGCTGTTTTTTGGGAATTTTCTGTTTTAGATTTGGTTTCATATTTCGCATAGCTTGTGCTCCAGAAGATGAACTGTTGGATCTTACTTTACATCCGGTTATGGATAGCCAAGAGCACTTTATGCATGGCTTTTTGCTAGTACTCGGGGATTTACAAAAGTGTTTAACCACCCTCACTAAAAGATTATTTCATAGTGATGTGTGAAAAGTGTTTTTTTCCTAACAACAAAGGAGAGTCAGTGAAGGAATCTGTACTGCTACAAAATGGTGTTGGTAATGATATTTCATATAAAGATGTGTCATCTGTTTTAAACTCTTCTTTTGTCCCTTTTAATAATCAAGGAAGGTCTTCAAATGATACCGCCATCAAAAATAATCTTTCAAGTTTACTTTTTGACCTTGAAAAGAGGTTAAAGAAATACCATGGTATGGTTGTAGAAAATAAATACTTTGAACATTGTATTTCCTGCAATATAGTTCCTAAAGGGCTTAGGTTCTTTAAAGCCCCTAATAGCATTACTAGAGAAGATCTCTTTTATCAGGAACTAATGTTATCTTTTAGTAATGTGGGTATTGATTATTTGAAGCTTCTTGTTAAACATAATGTTAAGATGATTCAAGACTTAAAGTCAAATTTAGAACTTATTGACAAAAATATTAAAGAACAATTAAAGGGTCATGAAGAGTTGCAAGAGGACTACGAGAAAATATTTGTTGCCAATGATAGAAATGAAAAAAACATAGTCCAATGCAAAACGAAGAAAATAAAAAATGGCATCAAAGATTATGTTAATGGTACAGCTTATTTTTTTTTTATTTGGAGAGCAAAAAACAGTTTTCTAAAATGGATTATCAGTGGAGAAATACCTACAGCAGTGTTTTGTTAAAGGACACTGTCCTTCTGAATTCTGCTAATTAAAAGACAGGGAACATAGTGGAAGTGTCAGAAACTATGCAGAAACAACAGGCCAAGTTTTCTACAGCAGTGTCAACTAATTTCCAAGAGTCTGGGACTTTAGAAATGGGGACAAACAATAATGGTTCATGTCCAAGAAACCCCTGAGATCTGAAAAGCAGGACTAGGTCCAAGAAAAGTTAAGGAAGACGTCATTATCACAAACAATAAACATAGGATGGAGTCAAGTGAGTTCTTGTATTAAAATACACAATTTAATAGATGTTGAACTGACTGACACACACAAACATGTTTTAGAACTAGGTTTTAATTTCATACCAAGCAGGAGAGGCAATATAACAAATACATTGTTAGAGTTGAAGCTATACACCAGAAAGTTGAACTTAATGTTTATTATGAAGGACATTAATATCAAAAAAGTGTTATTAAGCCTTCAGTATATAATCCAACTTTACATTCCACTTTAAAAGTATTTGAACTATGTTGTGAGAAGGACATCAGGTCTATGTTTAACACGAGACCTGTATTTTCTTATTATAATTTGGATAGAGAGGAAAGAAAGATTTTAATGGCATTCAGAAAACAACTTGCGCTTTATGAAAGCAGATAAAGGGGGAGGGATGGCCATTATGAAGGTGTCTGATTATTATAAAGTGATGGAAAAGATGTTACATAATGAAAATGAATATCGAGAAGTCTGTTGTGATGAAATTAATATAATATATATATATATATATATATATATATATATATATATATATATATATATAATTTTTGATTGTAGTCAGCTTTGCCCACTTATATCAGCGATTCGTGGGATTTCTTGAACCAAATTAGACTTTCCACTCCTTACAATACTAATGACAATACTGAGCTTTACATGTTCACAGTAAATGTTGTATCCCTATTTACGCCTATTCCACAACAAGAACGCTTGGAATTTGTAGTGAATTTTTTACACAACTACACCTCCCTTGTTGACTCTTCCATTAAGTTGTACATTGCTTTATTAGAATTGTTATTGGAAATAATTATTTTATATTTAACAAAAAGTATTATAAACAACAAAAAGGAATCACCATGGGGACTACAGTTGCCCCAGCTTTTGCAGGATTGGTTTTAGGTTGGTGGGAAAAAGAAATTTTACCCACCATAAGGCTCTTTTCTGAAGTTACTTTCTACCAAATGTTTACTGATGATTTATTCTTCACTATAAAAGGCTCTACCACCTCTTATGTTCAATTTTTAGAAGAAATGAATGCTAGTTGTAGCTTTGTATCTTTTACATATGGAGAGACAGAATTTAGACATAGAAGTATTTTGGGCTAGGTCTGGAAAGATCTTTTCTAGTAGAATACATACAAAAATACTTATGTTAATAGCTATCTTCACTATAAGAGTAACCATCTGAGTTTTATCAAGAGAAACATTCACAAAGGCCAGTACATCAGGGCCTGTTGTATGTTGAGTAAAGATTCAGATTTTTATAATTAAATCAAATTTATTGCTCAGTTATTTATAGACAGAGGTTACCCTTCAGAGGTATAACATAGGACAGGTCAAGAAATTAGTAACATACATAGCAATGATTTTCTGACCCCTAATTTTGAAGGTTTTCAGCAATATAGAAAAGGCTAATGATAAAAGTTACAATTCATTACCCAGATTTGTATAGACATGACTGTAGATAGTGGTAAGATTAGCTCCACTATCCAAGACAACTGGAAAATTATAGAGGGTAATAATGACCTACATCAAGTTTTAGGGGGGGCACCACATTTTGTATATAAAGAGTGGTAACATCAAAAGCATGCTATAAATCAATGATACCTATGTCCCCCTTCCCACAACAGACACATCTAAGGGCACCTTTAAATGTAACAGTTGTGGTATATGTAGATATATACATGAAGGTCCATATTTAAATTTATATCACCTATCTTATGCTATTAGTGTTCCAGGTAGGTTCTTGAACACCACTACCAATATGATTTATAGCTTTATGTTCTGGGTGCCCTGTGTTTTATGTAGGTATGACTACTAGGAGCCTAAATATGCAAACTAAGGATCATTATTATGCAATACAAATTAAAGACATAAATAATGCACATTATAAACATACGTCTTAGGTTTCCTATAAGAAATGCACTGTTACTATACTAGGCCATGTGAGCCAAGATTTAAGAGGTGGCAACCTTAAAAATAATGTAGAGAGAGAAAAGAGACTAGGTGGCAAATTAAGCTGGGAGCACACAGTCCCCTAGGCTTGAATGATATGGTGGGCATAAAATGTATCTTATCAAACAGAAAATTGACTATTTCAGGTGCAACAATATCATAAAAATGTTACCAAAATGTCATAAAAAGTTATAAAAATGTTATAAAAATGTTTTAGTAACATTATATTGTTCTATTTTTTGACAATTAAGAATTGATGTATTATTTTAGGGTCAAGCTGTTTTAAAATTGTGTTCAGTTTGAATGCTTGATTGATTAATATGTTGTCATTGGATGGTTATAAGTATTTAAAGTAGTGTTTGTAAGATGCATTTGTTTTTCTAATGAAATGTGGTTGACAAAAGAGTTGAATAAAATACTTTACCCTAAAGATGGCTTAGTTCATTCTTTTGAAGCTGACAGTGTTTTTTTTTTTCAGTTTGTTTTTTGTATACACTGGTTTTGGGGAATTTTCTGTTTCTAATCTAAAAAAAAACTGACAAACAAACTCAAGGCCTGAGTTAGATTAACTAGATTTGCCCTAAACTACTCAAATAGAACTGATCACTGCTCTGCACTACAAGAACTAAACTGGATTGAACTTCCCAACCTCCTCCACTTAATACAAACTAACCATCACGCAGCCCATCATTTACAGACCAGACTACTGCCTAGGTCTCAAAGACCTAGTACAACAATACAAGAACAATGGGACTTTAAGCTCCCTGATAAATTATTACTAAAAATCACAAAAGTCGATAACAGCTTTGGTGAATCCCTCTTCTCATACAAAATATGCAAGATCTGGAGCTCCATTCCACAACAAGTCATAAACACTACTAACACAAACAGTTTCAAATCACTCCTCAAAAACTACCTAAACAACATCTGGCTATGTTCTTGCTCTTCCTCAGGATGTCCATTCACCTCACCCTTCTTCAGTCATCCACTCGACTCTTGCACCAACACCAGTTTAACTAAGTCTCAAATTCTTCTACTCCCCTGTTCCTACAGAAATCTTGATTCATTAAATAAGTAATCCCTCTATGCCTAACACATGCTTACTACAGCTCAGACATCTCTCTGTCTCAAGCTTCCTACACTTCCACTTATTCTCCATCTAGCGTCTGCCACTCCCACTTATTCTTTCCTTCATACTCTTCACCTCAAGATTGCCTTAGTATACACAACTGCAAAATAGTAAAGTTGTTTTTTTTTTCTTCTCTGTAACAGAGTTTTTACATTTTGAACTATTTATGTAATATCTGTATTTGTACCCATGTTTTGTAATGTGTTCATACTATGGTATGTAATCATTTCAATGTATTTTTTTTAGTTTCTTTGTAATGGAACTTTTCTCCCTGGGCCTTCACTGAAAAAGGGCCATTTGGCCCAGTCGGACTTTCCTGATAAATAAATGTAAAATAAAATAAAATAAAATAAATAAATAAATAAATAAATAAATAAAAGGGTAATACCACACATTTGCATTAATTAGCAAAGTCAGTGTCACAACAGGTAGCGCACTCCTCTTTAGTACAAAAGGCTGTGAGTTTGATTCCCAACCCGGTAGATTGAATGCTGACACTGAGATGCATCATAAGGGAGGTATTGCACTCCTGAGTGTACTATCCTTCAGTCAATAACAAAAAAAACAGAAGGCTGCCTGAACTTAACTACTTTATTAACTATAGTGGTAAGCACTTTCGCCTGGTATTACCGGCCTTCATCAGGCATATTTAAAAGGTCATATGACTCAGTAAGTACACAGTGTCACCATGTGATCCATTCCAATTTAAAAAGATACAAAATTAAAATACAATGTTGCCATTCTATGCAAAGCAGATCTGCCCACGTCTTCCTATTCAACTCATTACCACAGCAAATACTAACTTTTATCATATTACATTTTAGAATAAAAAATGAATAAATGTAAAATAAAATAAAATGGATTCAAATTAAAATAAAATAATGTGCAACCCTGCTCACCTTGCCCAAACAATTAATACATATTAATCTATTTTAAGCCTTCATCTTCAAAAATACTAGACACTGAAATTATCTTATTAAAGCCAGGAGAAACTATTGCATTAAGGAAAATTTGACAGCAAAGTGGCACCAAATTCATATCTGCTGGTTAAAAATACTACAGGAGATTTCAATATTTATAATTCTAAAAGCTTTTACATCACTAGAGCACAGAAGGTTTTATTCAGTAAGGGACTAACTTTTATCCCTACTAGAAGAAATGATATCACAAAAATTGTTACTGGTTTGAAATTATTTACTAGGAAACTTAATTTAGCTGCTATGTTTGATGGATCAAATAATAAGGGCCAAAAATATATGAAAATACCAACTACATTTAACCCTGACTTATTACCCATTCCTGAAATGTTTAACAAGTATGCGAGATGGAAATGAGGTATTTATTATCACAGCCTGCCCAATGTTTTGCCCCAATTTAACATCGATTCAATGGCAATTGATGGATGAGATCAAGGCTATGGGCTGTCTTAGATTTGTGCACCCAGATAAAGATGGGGGTTTAATAGTTATGGATCAGGTGGTTTATAACCAGCATATGCTGCAAATGTTATGTGATGACACCTATGTGGAAGCCTCCATAAATGAGATTAACATTTCTTATAAGAAGATTGATTTTCTTCATGATATGTCAACTCAAGGGCAGATTACACCAGCGGAATTTAACTTTATGGATAATAGTACACCTAAACTTCCTACGATTTTCAGTGTGCCTAAAATCCACAAAGATCTGCTGAACCTGCCTTTATGCCCTATTGTGGATGCAGGCAATTCAAAGACTTATTATACTGCAAAATGTATTAATTCCCAGTTAAAACATTTTCTGTCAAACATGGTTTATTTATGCTAGGACTCCTGGAATTTCTTATCCAAGTGTAACCAGTTGGGTCCTTTTTCAGATGGCATTTATTTGACTATAGATGTTAAGGATCTTTTTACATGCATTCCACATGACATTGGAATTGAATGGTTTACCTATTTTTTTTACGAATTGTTTGGCTATTGGGCAGCACAAAATGAATGTGTTGTCTCATTTGTTAGAACTGGTATTGTGTAACAACTTTATTTACTATGAAGGCCATTATTTTAAGCAATTAAAAGGGGTAGCCATGGGCTCCCCTTGTGGGCTGTTATATTCTAATGTGGTGATGGCAATGTGAGAACATCATTTTTTTATTTGAGTCCCTTCTTTGGTCATATAAAACTTTATATTCAAATTTAGATGATTTGTTCATTATATGGACTGACCCTAAAGATGAAATACCACTGTTCATGGATTATGTCAATGGTACAACTGATTTTTTACATTTTTCTTAACAAGTTGGAAATGATAGCATTGCATATCTTGATGTTTTATTATTTAAAGATTTCAATGATAGTTTAAAATCCCGGATTTTTAGGAAGAACACATATTCTAACAAATATTTGCATTTTACCAGTAACCATCCTTTTCATGTAAAGAAGGCTGTTATTAAAGGCCAGACAGTTAGGGTGGCTAGGATGTTTACTGACTTTTATGATTTCCAACAAGAATGCAACTTCATAGGTTCAGATGTATTTTAATAGAGGTTACCCTATAGCCATGACAGAATCTGTTAAATTAGAAGTTATAAATAAAAGCTTGAGAGGCCAATATGCACCAATATTAATGCCATCACAATGTAATGAATTGCATTCAAGGATAACTGGGCCTGAACCTGGATGTGAAGGGTTTATTGCTATTTCCCCAAACAGTCAGTTTAATGCAGGTCCAGTATTTGAGGGCCTAAGGCGATTTGCTATGACTACTTTGCCATCAGCTATAGCTGTTAGGAGATGCAAAACCCCACAGGTTATTACTGAGAAAAATTATTCCTTTAATTGCAATAGATTGGAAGATATTGCTTTTATTGCCACTTTTTCTGTGGATAGTAAAGGTATATTGGACACAATAAAAAAGGACTGGGAATTGATAGTAGGTGAGAATGAAGTTTATGCAAGATTAGAGCCATGTCCTTAAGTAATTTATAGAAAGGACAGGAACTTCAAAGATTTGTGCAATAATTTAACATTACTGAAGGATAAACATCCAGGGCATATGGTAAAATGTGGCATGTGTAATCAGTGCAGCTATATTTTTGAATGTAATAACATTATTCTAGGTGGGAAACGGGTTGTAATTTCAGGCATGTATAGCTGCTATACCAAGGGGGTGGTTTATGCTGTGAAGTGCACCTTTTGTCTGGACTTTTATGTTGGGAAAACAGAGCGTACATTGAAACAGCATATTTATGAACATATTTATTAAATCCAAAGATGTAAGTCCGCCAATGGTCTTTTTAAACATATAAATGAATTTATGAACCATGAATTTAGGTTTGTCATTTTAGAACATGTGAAAGAGAATCCTAGAGGAGGTCCTTGGAATGTTGTGTTACAGCAACAAGGAGTTTGGTGGCAATTTACCTTAATACAATAGTTTATCCTGGGCTTAATGAGATAATTTCAATTTCTAATATTTTATAGATGAAGGCTTATAATAGATGAATATGTCTTAATTGTTGGCAAGCTGAGCAGGGTTGTACATTATTTTATTTTAATTTGAATCCATTTTAGTTTATTTTACATTTATTCAGTTTTTATTCTAAAATGTAATATAATAAATGTTAGTATTTGCTGTGGTAATGAGCTGAATATCAGGCAGAGCTGGTTTGCATAGAATGGCAATACTGTATTTTAATTGTGTATCTTTTTAAATTGGAATGGATTGCATGGTGACACTGTGTATTTGTTAAGTCATAGGACATTTTAAATATGTCTGATGAAGGCCAGTAATACCAGATGAAAGTGCTTGCTACTATAGTTCATAAAGTAGTTACATTCAGGCAGCCTTCTGTTTTTTGTTTTTGTCTTTCAGGATGCAAAATATCCTATGGCACCCATCAAAAAGAGTAGGGGTCATTTATATACAAAACAGAACTATTATTCCCAACATATTTACAAATGTACAATATATAGATATACAAATATATTTGCACAAACTCATACGTTACCTTACAATCATGCTAAACTTTCATCCCTTTTGACCCCCACTCCTTTTTCCATAGCTGCCATAGGATAGTGTTGCAAAATCCATTTATCATTAAACATCACTTCATTTATTCTTTCATTCTATATAACCCATATGATGTAAAATTACTTTTTATCCATTATTTTAATATATTCTTTACTTCTATTGTTATAATATCCATATTTAATCATGTCCATATTTATTTTATTCACTTCTTTTATACCTTCAAAAACTTCTTTACATAGTTTTGTCCAAAACATTTTTTACTCTTTTACATTTCAAAAACACGTTTCTTCTTCTTGATAATGTAAACATATTCTATCACTTTTCTTTTTATATGGCATATTTCCTTTTATTGGTAATTTATCTATTACCAGTCTCCACAAAAAATCTTGATATTCTTTTTCCTGATTATACCATTTGCTTCTTATTTTTAGAGCTTTATGTTTTACATCTATTAGATTTTCCCATGGGTTAAATAGTAATGTTTTATCATTAAATTTTTGTACCATGCTTTCTTTTTCATATATTATCAATTTTTATTTTCCACGTAAATATTTTTTTTTCTTGGTAACATTTTATTCCTTCATTTCTACATGCGTTTTCTCTTTCACTCTTTCTTACCATATGCCAAAATTTATCATACTAATGTTTATACAATTTTACTACTAATCTCTCATTTTTTTGCATTTATCCACTGTAATACTTTGCGCAAATTTAATGAAGTATCATATACTACTGGGTTAATTAACAACAAACTGCCTTCTTTTTATTTATATGCAAAAGTTTGCTTTTTACTGAGTCTAATATAGAATACCATATAAATGAAAAAAAATGATCTGCAGTAATTCATTTTCACATACTGTTGGCAACATAAACACACTTGCTAGTTATGCTATTTTCCATCAGTACTGAATTTATCAAGTAAGCCTTTTTTTCCTGAATGATAATTTATATGTATAGGTTTGTTTAATTTCTTCTATTGTGTTTTCCATTTGAATTCTGTGTACATTTTTATTCTGAAATTGTATACCTAACACAGACATTTCATTCATTTTTAAAATATATACCCCCTATTTTTTACTATATCACATAACATTTTACTTTTCTCTTTATTTAAAGCCATCTGTATCACCTCTAGACAGTTATTTGTGCATCTGATTACTTCTTTTATCCAAATTTTGTTATTTGCAATTATTAAAATGTCATCTGCATATGTTAACAGAACATATGTTAACTCTTAATCCTTCAGGTGTTATGTACCCTGCTTCCTTCATTATGTAATTTATTTCACATACTACCACATTCATAACTTATGCAAAGAGAATACAACTCATTGGGCTTCCCTGTCTTACACCATAATTCATATGGACCTTTTGGCTTAACCAGCCATTAACAAGTATTTTACTTTATTATTAATATAATGCGGACACACATAATTTCCTAGCTTCCTCACTTATATTATATTCTTTCATTATTGCCTATAAGATTTTATGTCCAATTGTATCAAAAGCCTTATTAAGGTCTCCTACCATGATTTTTGCTTCTTCTTTTCTACTCATAATATCATCCAAAATTTCTCTATAATTCTTGACAAACCTTCCCCTTATGTTATATACACTGTCTTCCATAATTTTCATTTTTGTTTCAAATCTGTTTGGTATTATTTTCATAAAGATGTTATAATCATTATTATTCAATACTATCCATCTCCATTTTTAATTCTCTTCTATCTTCCTTCTTCCATATGCATTTAAGTATTTTACTACAGTATTCTTTATACATAAAACCTTCATTTAATCATCTGTTCAAAATCTTTAAAATATTTTTTGCCAGTCCCCTAGATGTTTATACATTTGATACCCTATTCCATCTGGTCCGGCAGCCAAATCTATATTTACTTTGATCTAATCCTTAATCTAGTTCATATAAAGAAATCTCCCTTTCCAGCTCCTTGTTCTCTTTTTTCTGTTAACATCTTTACTTTACATGTTTTTTTCACTATCTTCCTTTTTCTTTAAACATTTCTTGTATATATTGAACTACTCTATTCATAATCTTTTCCTGAGTGCTTTCTATTTCTCCTTTAACATTTTTTTATTTCTCTCATTACACTACCATCTTCCTTTACTAGTCTGCTTAAGTAACTCAATACTTCTTGTCTTTTTACTTGTAAAAATGCCATTGCCTGCATATTTCTCAGTTTTTTTTATTTCTTTCATATAATTCTTTTTCTTTGTCAAAGAACTTTCTCTCAGTATATTCTATATCCTTCAAAGCATTTTTATATGTTCTTTTATATTTTTATTTCTCTACTTTTCTCAGATCATATTGCCACTGCAAAAAACTTTATGTTTTTCCTTAAATATAATTCAGACCAGTTTTTTTTAATGTTGTCATAGTAATATGATCTTTCTATAACCATATTATTGATCTCTTTCCTTCTTCATACTTTGCTTTCTTGCTTATCCTTTTTACTCCATTGCCTATTTTTATATATTTCTTGTTTTCCTTTATTATCTGTCCATATTGCAAGATGGTCAGAGAATCCTATTTCAACTAACTCCCCTTTTTCTATAACTAAACCTCCTGATACTGTAAATAGTATATTTTAGTTGTGTATAATATATATATATATATATATATATATATATATATATACACATATATATATATATATATATATATATATATATATATATATATATATATATATATATATATATACATATATATACCCATTTTTAAAGTCTATTAGTTTTTGTCCCAAGGTTTTAGCTTATAACATCTAACATTTTTCTGATATCATTTTCTTTCTTTCTATACTTGCTTCTTAAATCACAGTGAAAGTCTCCTGTTATTATAATATTCATATTTATCACTACATAGTATAAAATCTGATGAAATAAGCTTTCCCTTTCTTTACAATTAGTATAAGCATATAACGTTATAATTCTGTATGTGTGTTCTTTCTGTTTTAATCTACAATGGTTTTGATCTTCTCATTTTTGCTAAAGTTACATTTAATATCTTTATTTTATTTCTACAAATTATGACAATTCCAGAACATCTGTCATTTCCCAAATTCCAGATTATCTTTCCTCATCATAGTTTCTCTGTTTATAATCTTTCTTCATTTGTTAAAAATCTTGCATCTTCTAATATAATTACATGTACATAACATTTATTACACCACTCTGAAATCCCTATTCTTCTTACTGTATTCTTAATACTGTTCACATTTACAGAAAGCTCCCTAAAATTTTCATTTTCACTTTTCCTTAAATCCATGGTTTTATATGTTTATAGCTAATTACTAGGATAGCTGCTTTAATGGGACATTTAAGCCAATACAATTACCCTCCCAAACATGAAAATCAACAGTTTACCTTGTGTCCTTGTGTCTGTGAGTCAAACACCTTAACCATTATACCAACCCCCAAACATTAGCTATATATATTCTTTTTCATCAATTTCCTTTCTTTTTTTGGTCATTGTCTCTTTGCATTTTCTTTATCTGTCTTTTACCCTTTTACCAAGAGAATTATTTTTTTAACTGCCCCCCACTGTCTTCATCACTTATTTCAGAACATTTTTCTATGTTCTCTTTATTATTCTTTATTTAATTTTTCTTCTTTTTCTACTACTTCTAAAATTTCTTCTCTTTGTTCATTTTCTTCCTCTTTCTTTTCTTTTTCTTTACTGTTATTTTCATTTGACAATCCATCCATAAATGTGCAATTTTGTTACATTTATTAATTTTAATCCACATAGTTTGCATCATGTCCCATTTTCCCACAAATATAACATTTTGTTTTATCGCAGTTACTTATCAAATGTCCTTCTTTTCCACAAAAATAAATAAATAAAATAAATAAATAAATAAATAAAATATGTTTTGGATTTTTCACAGGTATTTTATAACACCCATATACCCCTCCACATTTTTCATGCTTGGTATATGTATATTTTTTTCTCTTTCTACTTTTAACCCAATATTACAGTCCCATCTGCCAGTCTATAAACCGCTTTTATCTTAAACTTTGCAATGCCCGGAACTCCTTTACATACAGTATTCAAATGTCCTTTCAAAGTCTCTCTTTCCACCTCTGTTCAAAATTGTACATGAATTTTCTTGTTTCCTTGTTAAACGAAGATCCATAGTTTACAGTCTTTCTTTTTTTGATATTCTCCAAGAAGAATTTCTACTGAAAAAAACAGTCTCAAATATAATGGCACAAAATGTCTCTTTGTTAATAAGAATAAATGGTCTTACCTCACATGCTTTAATACAGAAAGGAGGTATTAAATTGTCCCACACTTTAAACCTGTCAATTTCTTTGTCTTTTTTAATTTGAATCCTTGCCAAGTACTTCTGTTTTTCATTTTCTTCTGCCTTTTTTTTTCTACTACTCCACATTTACCTTCTTTTCCTTTCTCTGCACATGTTTTCTTTTCTATCTCACTACTATTCTTCAGGGTCTCTGCATCCTTCTTTTGACTTTTCTCTAGAATGTCCCCCAGGAAATGTCTCCTTCATTTTCTGGCTCATTCTGCATCACCATTTCTTTAAGTAAACCATCCTGCAACCCTCACCACTGGAGGGTTGTAAATATGCATCCATCATTTACAGACTCATCTTTTGTCAAACAGATTTCTTTGAAACAACTCCTTAGAATCCTGCACGCATTCTCTCGTCTCAGTATTAGATTTCTCCTCTGTTTCTCTCACCACTGTAATATATCCTTCTCTCTCAATTTGTCTCCCTGTTTCCCCAGGCTGCGTCTGTGCCTGGAATAAAAACATGAAGTGCTCATGGAAAACAGGTCTGACTCACAGCAGTGACAAATAGGTGAAGTTCCCTGATGCCCTGGCAAAAATTTCCCCTAGTAGTATAAATTCCACCTTTTGTCACCCCTGAAAAGAGGGTACTAACCTAGTGGGACTAACCTGGTCAATAAAGGAGAAATAAAGAATAGGGCAATGACAATATTTAGATACATACAATATATACAACAGCTTTATAGCATTTATCATTGCAGCTCCCATAAGAAAAATTGCATTTTTCAAAATGACAATGTATACAGAGGGACATATTTGCATCATTCATTCAACACTCTGGACAGAACTTGTAATAGCATAAAAACACTGAATATAAATTACTGTAATATATAAAACTTCATGCGACTATTTAAACTGAAGCTCAGACTAGACTTACTGTAAAAAGAAAACTCTTAGAGATATTGTTGCAAAATAAAAAAAAAACTCTTTGATATATTGTGACATGCATCAGAACACTTAAAGTCACAAGGCAAAACAGTCATCTGGATTAAGGACAGAAGTAGTCATTCAGTTGTATTGGTTGTACAGCACAGAGTCTGTGACTTTGATTAGTCAAACTCAACAGTCTACTTTGTCTCAGATGTTCACTTGAAATAGATCTGCTGTTGTTGCTACAGGAATGGATTTGACAGATATTGATCTGATTTTTTTTTCATCTCATAGTGGTTTAGCTGTTTCTCTGGAACACCACATTCAGATTGTCACTCATCAGGAACCAGCTGGACACCTTGTCTGTTGCATCAAGCTATGGTAACCTCTCTAGTTTGCATTCCTATTGTGTCTCACATATTCTCCCCCTCTAATTTCAAGTGGACAACTTCACCTGGTTGCAGGACAGGCAGTTGTTGCACAGAATAACATCAGTTGTAAAACATTTTGTAGAATCTGCAGTTTTTTGACCACTATATTTATTGTAGGATATAATGTCAGTTTGAGTTTTGGCTCAGACTTTGCCATGTCCGTCTTATCTGTCATCCAAGCATTTGATGTTAAGGCATTAATACATTGGCTGTGTATGGAGTATAGCAAACAATGCTATAAGAGCTTTATGAGGCTCTGTCTGTCTTTCTTTCTGTTTGGCTGTCTGTACTGCTCCCTCAGATTCAACATTTGATCGCAAATAGTGACGACTTGATGTAACATCATTGAAACTGTAGTCAGACATATACTGTTGGAATAATCCATGTACCACTGTCACTAATCACCATATTATAGGCAGCCCATACCTTAATGGAATAGTCTTGAATCTAGTTATTATTTATTAACAACTCATGACGGGTAAATGGATTATTTCTATGTCACCGGAGTAACAGTCAACAATAACAACGTAGTTTTTACTTTCAAATTCACTCAAGTCATCAGTTACTTTTGCCAAGGACTTTGGGGTAATAGCATTAGCATTACTGGCTCACATCCCTGTGATTATTTATATGCAATGCAGAACTGAGGGTCTGTTGCTAGGTTGACATTGCCTTTGTTGCTTTTCTTTGATTACACTCACATTTTAGATCGTTTTGAGCATTTTGTATTACTGAGTTAGGGTTACTGCTATTCTGCCTTAATACAACTATAAGTCATCATGCTTTGATAACAATGCATAAGCTGTTTGGTTGGTGTCCAGAGATGTTACCATGCACTACATACATGCTTAATAACAACTTTCAACTCTAGATCATTTCAGTAGCGTAAGATTTTACTCCTCTTTTAGTAATTACAGGTCTCGTCATTATTACCCTTTGCATACAAGTTGTTGCAATGTCTTTAGTGTTTGTTCATGGCTGGCCACATATAGAATTTCACAGATGGAGCATCTGCAACAAGTCATTTTCCAGGCATATGTATTGCCTTGCTATTGAACCTCCTTACTCTCATTAACAGTCTCTGGCATCTTGGTGGCACTTTGTCTACATGATATGAATTGATTAGTGGAATTAGTAGTTTGTAATCAGCTTGGAGTTGGAAACTCTCAAGCCCCAATAGGTAGTTGGAGAATTTTTCACATGAACACTCACTTGCAAGGCACTATTTTGCAATTTGCTAATATTTATATTCAGCACTTATTAGCATTCTGGAGTAATAGAGAGAGGGCATGACACCCCCCCCCCACATTTAGAATAAAGCTGCACCTCGGCTGTAGCTACTAGCTACATAGTATGCTAGCACTGGAACTACTGTATACATTTAATTATCTTTGTTTAGTGACATCATTGTATGCTAGCACTAAAACTATTGTATATATTTAATTAGCTTTCTTGAATGTTTGGGCTTGAGCATGTTGCTAAGACCATGACACATTTTTATTTAACAAAGCTTTTAAAGTATGAATCATTGTGGAAAGATATGGCTCAAATTGGCTTAAGTAGTTAATTATGTATAGGATGTGACTCAGCTTGGATGGATCTTACAACTCACCCATTGCTCAAAGCTTGCTTGCATCTGGTTTACTACCACTAGCATTTGTATGATGCCCAAGGAAATGAATCTGTGTTTTACTGAATCAGCCTTTGTCTTAGTTCAACTTTAGACCTGAATTGTTGATAGCCTACAGCACTGACTAACCTTGAATCATGTATCTCCTTATCTGCGCCAAATACTGGGAAATCATCCATAGCGAAAATATCACCAGCTTAACCTTTGAATGAGTCAATCATTTTATGATGAAAAAATTCAGGTATTGAGGTTATACCAAATATCAACCTTTTGAAACAGAAACTTCCTATAGGGATAATGAAGGCTGTTAGCTTTTCACTCTTTGTATGAAGATATTTGCTAAAATAAATTCATTGGAAGCATCAATTATGAATATCACTTTTGCATTAACAAACTTGGTTGCTATGTCTTCTAAGGCCGATTGAATGAACTTTTCCCTCATATCTGCATCACTGAGATTTTTTTTACATCTGTGTATATTCTGACTAAACCATTATTTATAATAACCGAGAAAATGGGACCATGAGATCAAATGACTCAGCACATTTGCACTTTCAGTAATGTTGACTTTGCATTTATTTAAGTTCTGCTACCAGTTTGGATAACATAGGATATGTCACTCTTCTTGCTGTAGTCAAGGCATATGGAACAGCATTTGGTTTCGATTCAAATCTCTCAACTTTCTGGATTTTTGCAGAATGTCCAGATATTTGCCTCACATTTTTGCTCTGTTCCTCATAAAATTTGTGTTTTTTTCTGGCAAATCACTATGGATTGCAGTCACCAAGTAATGACTTACATTTGAGTTTCAGACTTTATATCTTTTAGAAATTGAATATTAACACAAATCATTTTATTCTAACCACTTTCTAAGTTTATAAGAGCAGTATTTAAAATTTGTCCCTATTTTTGGGCCTTTGTCCCCACATTATTTTATGCTTTATCCAGATTTCTTGAGCTGAGAGGTTGAGAGGTATGTTCAATTTTAATATTAACTGCCTCACAGGCAAGCAGTGTAACTTCAAGAAACAAGTCTACACTGACTTCATAAATCATCTTAACCCATTTCATGTGCCGGAGCTCTGCTGAACAGATTATTTACATACAGACCATCCATTATATAAACCCCAAACTCAGACGTATGCTCCTTCCACTCAGATATGGCTAGAGATCTAGTGATGTACTTGAGCTTGCCTGTAAGGCCACACATTTCAGTTTCTGCTTCATGCACCTTTTAAGAAACATTTGTATGTAACATGTGACATGACAACACTAGTGGCCTGTATATCTATCTCGAGTCTCACAGAAGTTCCATGTATATGAAATTTAACTTCAGTTACTTCTACAGCTAACATAGTAGTAACAGAACCCAAGATAAATGCTTTCTGCACATTATTTTTAGTTGTGTTACATTTTCAGAGGCAACCTTTTTAACCTGCTTTGTTTCACAAATGACAAGAAAATGTCCAGATCTCATGCACCTCTTACACCTTCTGCCATGTACAGCACCCTGCTCTGTCTTATTATGGTCACATTCACTTCTCATGCATTTGCCAGGATTACAGTCACTTTGCTTCTTGAACATTTGTTTTGTCTGACTGAAATTATGCTTTTTATGTAACCTGCCATTAACCTTCTGTTTTACCTCACACACAGTATTTGCCAATTTTAAATTTGCATTTTCCCATCTGGCTTCTCAGATAATTTATATTGCTTTTTCTAATGTTAGATTAACTTCAGACTGTAACTTTTAAGATATTTATGTTTCAGCTAGCCTATTCACAATTCTGCCCATTATTTGTTCATTTGTGCCTTTAGAGCCACAGTTTCTACTGGTTTATATAAAAACCTTAAAAATGCTTTGACATATTCATGTGTTTTGTTTGTATACATCTGGCACAAAATATTCATTCAGTTTTCTGCTTTGTATTTTACACACTGGTGTTCTGTAATGGTCTTGATTTCTTAATGCATGGCATATAAAAGCATATTTACGTGGGTCATTTCCATTTTTATCTAATTTCTTTGCTACACAAAATCATGTGAATCTCTATTTCCAAGCAGGCCAACCAAAGGCTTTTAGAAATCAAATGTGTCATGTAAGAAGACATTTTGTATTTTTGGGGCTAAATAGTTTAAATTCAGGCCACAAAAACTTTGCGATGTAAAACAATGGGCAGGATTGTAAGAGTTACAAGGCTTACACGGAGGCTGCAGTTAAACGGTGTGACATCAGCATGTCATGCATATGCATGAGGGCATGCTGAATCACACCTAAGGCTAACACGGTCCATGGAAGACAGTAGGGGTCGTGTCCGTAGGCCTAGCCCTGCAAACAGACATGCCCCCAGAAGAGTAAAAGTCCCGAAAGTAAACCCCCACGACAGAGTCCATGTAAATGTGAATAAACACAACACAACACATGCCCCCACAGACTACGAACATAAAATGTAGAAATGAATATCTTATAATTTTTTTTTTAAATTGTAAAGATGTTTGCCCGTGAGTGCGCTCGTTTGCGCGGGTGTGCCTATCGCTCAGCCACAGTTAGCAGTCAGTGAAAAAGCATATAAGAACTAAATATGCAAAGTAAACCAAGAAGCAATAGCGTAGTGGTAGAGACATTGGCTGAAGAGCAGGCAGTCATGGTTCGAGCCCCCACAACATCAATTTTTTTTTTTAGTGAAATAAGCACGAAACAAGTCCCTGACATATATGTACACATATAAAATTAGATTTTATGTAAAATGTAATGAAATGGGCCATATATTTTGAAGAAATGTGAGATAATAAAAAAAAAATGTCAGATGTGCCTATAGCTGAGCTACAGTCTAACAAGTTGAGTACATCTGCCCGTAGGTGAGCAGTGGTTTAACACGCTGAAACTGTGTGCCCATAGCTGAGCTGAGCATAATATGCGTGCTGACAGCCAAATGACATATAAACCAGCGTACTCCATTTCCGCGGAGCTTTGCACCGCGCCAACAAGCTAACCGACGGGCAACGTTGAGCAAGCTGTAACAAAACTGCCTTTACACAGACACACCTCCTAGCCTGTGTAGATAGTCATAAAATATAAAAAGCAGTGGCCAGGTTTGAACCCAGGATACCATGCACCATAGTCAAGGTACTGAACCACTAAGCCATGACAGCTGCAATTAGAAATGCAGTAATAGCATATATATAGGAATGAATAGAAAGAGGAGCATGACAAAGCAGGTTTTGTGAAGCTGATACAATTCCAAATTGGCCAATCACAGATAAGTGCGGGAAAAACAGCATATATAAGCCCCATAGGCGGGAATACACAGCATAACCGATTGTACAACCGACTTGCAGCCATAATGTCAGGTGTAGGTGAGGGTAGTTGCTTTCGAGCACAGAGGTGGGGTGTTAAGGAGTCCAAATATATGGTTTGGCTCCTTGTCCACAATCATGAGGCCCAACTCATGCAGGGCCAAGTCCTGTGGTGAGCATATAGGGCTGAGGCATGGGACCGGTTGGCTCATGATCTCACCAGTGCCACAGGGATACCAAGGACTGGTGAGCAGGTCCGTCACCACCATGCGGACATGAAGAGATGGAAGCAGGACCAACTGAACCATTGGATCCAGGAGGCCCGGCAAATGCCCAACGCCCCACTACTGAGTAAGTTACATCTAATTATTTATGTAAGAAATTAACCTAGCTGATATTATGGAGATGTGTATTCCAATATTACTTTATTTATATTACAGCTGCAGGTGTCCGTTCTGCGAACCGTAGAGCCTATGGCGATAGGCTGGCATGGTTGCGCCACCAGGCAGGTCAGTAATTCTCTCCCTGTAACTGTAAATAAATATATAAATATGACAGTTAGCAAAAGAGTGCAGTGTAGTCACTAATTAATAAAATGTGCAAGTAACAGTGTAAGAGGGTTTGCAAGTATTGCTTGATTACAAAAGTGTGATGCAGCCTGTAATCCAAACATAAAAGTGAAACAAGTCTGAAATAAAGATGTCCCACCTGTAATATAATAGTACATAACCTGCAGCAGGCTGAAAAGTACAGCTGCAGAAGCTGAGTAAAACACAAGTGTGAAATATATCCCTGTTGAAATACAGAAACATGACAGAAGTGAGACTGTTGGAAAGGATTGTTAGAACTACAGGTAAAACATGTCAATAAAGTAGTAACTCCTGAATAAAGTATACTGCAGTCAGTACAGAATGAAATGAATGTGACAGGCAGAACCAAACACTAACATGTGCTGAAAATGGTACCGCAGCTGGAATGTGTATCCCAAAATCTGGATATGTTGCTCTCAGTCTGCAATATGCAGATAGCATGGTTGTCTGAAATACCAAACATCCACAGTTGTCTATAGCTATATAAAGCAAATGTAGCAGGATAATGTAGCTGAACAGAGCCAGATATTAATGTGTATGAATAAAAATGAAAATGTATATTGATGTAGCAGTAACATTCCTATCACCAACTTGAAGTAGTTATCACATAGGAAACTGTAGGCAGAACTGTAGTGTGTATATATCTGCAGCTATTAGAAATGTACAGCATATGTATTGGTATTTGAAGTTGTTAATTAAATTTTCTTCACCCTGCCCTTTAACCACATATAATCCATTCCACGTGAAATTGGTATGTGCAATCACAATTAACACCCCTGGACATTTGTCCTGTTGGGTCATACATATTTGCATGTACATTGATGCATCTGCCCTGTTCATACATCCAAACCTGATGGCGTGTTGCCATCAATCAACCCTGCATGTTGTTGGACTGTGTATTGCTGTTCAAAATATGCATGTGTTATGCTTGCTGTTCAATGGTTTGAATATCTGGGTGTTTGGTTAATGGGAATACTAATGCATGCTGTTACAACTAATTGTGAATGGTATTGTACGTTACTAACCCAAACTGTCATGACATAATGCAAAATATAGGACGACAGGGAAGGCGGGTTCCAGCGGACCCACCTCTCCCTCCTCAGCTGGTGAGTGCACCTGGCAGTAGTGCCCAGGCCGGACCCTCCTCCGGTGGCCCTGTGCCACCTGCAGGTGGAAGCGCTGCAGGGGATGGGGCTCGTCCCCCCTCTGCAAGTGTGGCCGGAGGAGAACATCCACTCACCCTCCGTAATGTCCGGACTGTGGTGTGTAGGGAGATCCGGGAAGCTGTTCTTGGGCCCCTACGCCAGCTTGAGGCATGGGTGGCACAACTAATGGGCGTGCCTGCTGCCAGGCCTACACAGCCCCATCCTGGGCAGTGAAGGCACAGTGGCAACTGCCCATGGGTGGGGGTACCAGTTCCACTGTTGCCATCTGTGGGCTCATGGGCTCTAGATATCCAAACATCCGTCCCCGTCAATTGTGTAACCCCCCCACATGTGTCATACACTGCCCCTGTATGCATCTTGTTTGTCTTGTCTATTAACCTACCCAGCCTACCTCCCCAGCTATACCGACTTCCTGTACCTGACATACCACTCTCACCTGAAAAAAATAAATAAATAAAAGGGCACACTGTACCCACAAAAAAATTACGCCCCGTACATAGCTGCCCATTTCGCACACATGTCTGCTGGAAATGGAAACTGCCAATTACAATTGGCTGTACAACAAGTATTATTGTTGTCCTTACACCTCTCTCAGGGGTGGAAGGTTTCAAATGTCACACTAAATTACAAACATATGCACAGCTGTTGCTGATGAAGAAATGGGCAGCTATGGGCCTTACCTACATCCCTGCTGCAAAACCCGAGCTTGTTTCCCTACTGTCTTGCCCTCTTTGTGACCCCTTTTTCACCACTTTTCTGTCTCCCCATTTTCATTTCTTTCAAAGAAATTAGCGCAGGTGTGTGCAAGAGTAAGCACTTTTAAGCGGTTGTAAGCAGGTGTGCGCAGATCTGAACACCAGTGCGCATGCGTGAGCTCCGCACAAACCAGCACTAACCCGGTTACAACTGCTTAAAAGTGCCTTAGTCACTCTGAATGACAAGGCCTGTAGTCTGCTCAAAAGCAAAATAAAATCCCACTGTCAGTCCCAAACCCAGGACCTTGGAAACAGTAGTTTGCATGACTTACCACTAAGCCATGACTGTTATTCAAAAGCATTGTGCTACAATAAATATATCATGTAATAGTAGGAATGAATGTAAAGGGAATATAGGATGTGTAGTACGCAAAGCATGTCATGTATATTTACTGTCAAATGTAGTGGATTTCTAGAATAGTAGTGTGTGAACAGAAACAGCCATGCTAGTTGGCAGCTAGTAGGTAATAATGTCACTGTAGCACCTTGCAAGCCACACACATACTCACAGCAGGATAATCACTGCCCATACCCCACAACCTCTTACAGCAACACATCCAGGCTAAGTAATAAAAATTGTGGAGCAAAGGCCCAAAAACAGGGACACATTCAAAATATTGCTCCAACAAACTTAGACAGTTGAGAGAGTAACAGGTTTTGCATTATGTTGGATGTTTGGAAGGGTATGAAGTCTGAAACTGAAATGTTTGTCACTATAGCCTGACTTGAGCCCAGAGTGATTTGCCAGAAAAAGCTGTTTATGAGATATGAACCCAAATATGAGGCAAAAATGTGGACATCCTGCAAATATCTGTACACTTGAGAGGTCTGACACTGCCATATTTGAATAGTTAAGAGCCTAGACATAGCAACAGTGACTGAGTTACAGGGATGGCCCACAGACTCCCTGTGAAATGTACAAACAGTAGGCAGAAAGGTGTTACAACACATGCAAACCTGGTTCAAGGCTCCTGAGAGCACCCCAGCACTATCAGGTTATACCTCATATCATGCGTTCCGGCCCCAAAATCCGGGCCGAACCACAAAAGGAGGGGGAGTATCCATATTCATAAAGGATACCCACACCTCCAGGTTAGTGGCAACGCACGAAGCATCGGAGACCATCCAGGTGCAATTAACCATAGGTAAAACTGCCCTACAGTTTGTAACATGCTACAGACCACCTTCTCAAACTCAGGAAACCCACACAGCCTTCCTGAAGACACTGGAGAGTATAAATGTCTCTCCAAACACCATCATATTGGGTGACTTCAACTACCCAAACATAGACTGGGAACATTACTCAAGCCCCAACACCCTAGCCCAAAGGTTCCTTGAGTTCATAAACTCAAATGCTATGGAACAACTAGTCACCATTCCCACAAGAGGAGAAAATATACTAGACCTGATCATCACAAACATGGGGACAAAATGCTCCACACGAAGTATATCCCTCATTGGTGAGATCAGACCATAAATTAATCTAACTGGAGATCCACATCCCGCCCCCACCCCAGCAAAAGACCACAGTGAAGAACTTCTCAAAAGCAAACTTCACACTTCTTAAGACTGGAGTGGTACCCTTCAAGGCCCCGAGCCAGTGGAAACCACAACCCACGCTGAAACCCTTACAAATGCCTTCTACGAGCACCTCCAGGAATGTATGGATCAAGCAATCCCTAATAAAATCAAGACCCTTTCCACCAAAGGCAGGCGCCCGGTCTGGTGGACTCCAGCCATAAACAAACTCTACAACAAGAGGAGAAAGCTACTACATGACAGAGCAAAATCCTTAAATGGGAAGGCATCTCTGATCAATACTAGCAAAAAACTACGATCACTCATAAAATCATCCAAGGCCAACTTTGAGAGAAAAATCGCTAATGACACAAAAGAAAATCATAAAGCCTTCTTTAGCTATGTTAGAAACCTGGGTGGAAACTCCCAGATATGCTCAGAATTAGTCCAAAATGATAAAAAAATCACTGAACCCACAGACATTGCCAACATACTGGCAGACAGGTTCAGTGCAAGCCCCCCCCCCCCAAAAGGAGAAATATCTATCCCACCAGAGTCTGGCCTCCCAAACATCTCAGATGCCCAGGTGAGAGCTGCTCTCTCTAAAGCAAAAAACACAGCATCAATGGGACCGGACGGTGTCCCCAGATGTGTGCTACATGAACTCAATGAGGAACTAAACCCACACATAAGGCTGCTGTTTAATCTTAGCCTTACTACAGGATACGTACCCAAAGAATGGCGTACGGCAACTGTGGTCCCACTCCACAAAGGCGGTGCTTCTACGGACCCTGGAAATCACCGCTCCATAAGCTTGACGAGCCTTGTCTGCAAAGCTATGGAGAGGATCATAATGGAACTCATAAATAAAGACATTGGGGACCTACAGACACTGGATCCTACCCAATTTGGCTTTGCCAAGGGCAGATCCTGCCTCTTGAACTTGGTCGACTTTTTTGAAACAGTCACTAAGGCCATTGATGAGGGTAAGGCAGTTCACACAGCCTACCTTGACCTAGCAAAAGTGTTCGACACAATACCCCACTCGGGCATCATAGAAAAGCTCACCAGCTTAGATGTAAACCCATATGTCACAAGATGGGTTGCAAACTGGCTCAAGGACAGAACACACAGGGTTAGAGTTGCTGGTGCCATGTCAGACTCTAAGCGAGTCACGAGCGGTGTCCCACAGGGCTCAGTCCTGGGCCCCTCTTGTTCGGCATTTATTTTCTGAAGTGCAGGCAAACATAGGGGATTGTGGTTGACAAAATTTGCAGATGACTGCAAACTGGGCACCATAATTGACACTCCATCAGACACAGACATCCTCCAGAAAGGTCTCATAGAAATGGATAACTGGTGCCAGAGCCATGGCCTTAAGCTAAATGCCAAAAATGTATAGTCATACCCTTTGGGAAAAACAAGGTAACCCCTAATTACCACATAGGTGGTAATCCATTAAACATGGAAGAAGTTATCAGGGACCTGGGGACCCAAGTTGACAGTAACCTCTCTTTTGACACTCACATTGCCAAAGTGGTTAGGAAGACCTTCTACATTGCCCACCTGATCATGAAGGGATTCACATCCAGATCAGGAGAGGTCATTGTACCCGTGTACTCTTCACTTATCAGACCAATGATTGAGTACAATGCCCCATTCGGAATGTACCTTACCCGACACCTGCAGCAGTTGGAAAGACCCCAAAAGTTCCTCACCAAAAGGATAAAGGGGCTCAAACATATGTCATACGATGCCCGACTGAAGAAACTCCAGCTCTATTCAGTCGCATACCGTCTGCTCAGAGGTGATCTGTGCCTCACATACAAGGCCATGTCCAACCCGGAATTAATGGATATGCTCCACCTCAAAAAATCCAAATCCACCAGAGCCACGAGAGCAAGAGACTTAAACCTCAACACGGATATAAATAGGACATGCTGGAGGGACAGATTCATCACCCAGAGACTCCCTACACTATGGAACAGAATCCCAGTCCATGTGAGGCAGAGCCCCTCACTGACTCTGTTCAAGAGAAATCTTGACGAGTGGATGGGAGATCGTAGGTTTACCCCGGGAATCATCTCTGTATCACTGCTGGACAGAGGCACAGCAAACTAATGGGTATAGTATTCTCATCCTAAGGGGTGGTGAAAGCCACACACACTCTGGCTAGGCTTATAAATGCCCTAGGGCAGATAGCCTAGTATGAACCTATGAACCTATGAACCTAAGTACTGAAAGTATGCACCACTTGCACGTTGGAAATAGTGTAGTAATACATATGCTCATGCTAACCCACAGTCACAACTGCAGAATACCAGGCAATTTAATGGGTGTACCCCACTGATATGTACCATTCCATGAGGCAGATAAAAGATGTACCTGAGAGTCTCTGGGGCCTGCTCAGCAGCATACTCAAACAACCTAATAGATGTCAAGGCCCACACAATGGCCAGACCACACTGCATGCAGTAACACCCTAGCAGATATAGCAAGCATTCCAAGGTGTGAATGTACATGGAAAATAGGAAAGCCGCAGCAACACACTACAGTCAAGACACCTAGCAGACATACAAGTAGTGAATATAAAGGGCAAATATTGAAGCCATAGCAACAAAGTGCAAGAGCCACTGCTGTATACCAGTTACACCACATGTCCCACAGGAAAGCACACACACCCACATTAACAGTAGTAGTAGTCTTAGGTGTCAGTGTACATACACACTTAGTACAGGAAACTGGAGAAATGAATGGAGAAATGTTAATCTACAACACAGCCAGAAATATGAGAGAAATACTAACCTTTACACTCACAGAACAGTGTCCACAGCATACCAGCATGGTCCCTGCCCTTAAACTCTGAAAGGGCTACACCTATCTCACATACCTTTTTATAGCACTGTCCTGGAATCACAGTGAGAACTGCAATCAGTACACAACTGGGTGCATGTAATTAGCAAATGCTGGCTAACAATTGGTGCAGAGGCCATCACATGGACATATGCAGATACCTACAAAAGCATGCTGTACTCCCAGTCCACACATGCAATACTTTCATTGCACCCTCTGGAGGTAGGGAGAGAGAGAGAGAGAGAGAGAGAGAGAGAGAAAAATAAAACATACACAAACAAAAGCAGTCATCAAAACCTTCTCGAAAGCTGACATCTGCCAACTGGAGCAGCAGCAGGACACCAAACCAAACGGCAATGCAAGCAGCTGTGACAAACACAGGTAATGTAAAGTAATACTTTAAAAGTCTACATACTGTGAACTCTCCATATGTGTCATTGGTCTGTATCCATATGTATATGAAGATGTGCATAGGGCAGGGGACATACAGCAACTATCAGTGAAGGCTGTACATACATATGTATGTGAGGGCATCTATGTGCACATATCAATGAAGGTTGAATGTAGGTTGTAGTGCAATGTACAAAGTAGGCTTCACAGTTATGTATGTTTAGCAGTATGTTAGTGTGTGTATACAGTTTTGTAAACAAACATGTTGATATACCTATCTATCATATGGATACGTATGTATGTCAATATATGTATGTATGCATATATATATATATATATATATATATATATATATATATATATATATATATATATATATATATATATATATATATATATATATATATATATATATATATAGATACTATGCATATATGTATACATACATAGAGAGGGATGTAGGAATACATAGACAGATGTAGATAGATAGAATTTGTAGAAACATATATATGTAATGCACATGCAGATATAGATATATGTAGATACATATACATAGACAGACAGATCTGACTATCTACAGATATGACTGTATATGATGATCTCACACTCCCCCTTCCCACCCCTCTGTCACTCTCACCCCTCTCTGTCACACTCCCTCTCTCCATATCTATAGCAATATATGTACATCGATATATATATGTGTATATGTATAGACATACATATATATATATATATATATATATATATATATATATATATATATATATATATATATATATATATATATATATATATATATATATATATATATATATATATATATATATATATATATATATATATATATATATATATATATATATATATATATATATATATATATATATATATATAGCGAGAGAGAGAGAGAGAGAGAGAGATGTATATATATTCTGAGTGAGGCACATGTGTACAGATGTATTGCAACAGGTGCCTGGTGACAAAGGCATGGAGTGAACACCAGTGTCGTAACTGGAGTACCATACCCCATTTCAAATCACCTACACCAGTAACCACCAGATGTGTGATTGGCTGCCCACCACTGAATGTGTCAGGGGTGAACAGGGTCATAAATGTGTACAATAGTCCCCCCAATGATAGTCAGAGTGGCACACTATTCCTGGAATACCTGCACATGGTATGTGTCAGCAGACTTGGTGTGTCAGCTATGGACATGTAGGTCAGTGTACCCCTCCACACCACACAATGGCTGCCACGGTATGTACCTCGCATGACAGCTACAGATATGGAGAAGGACACAGTGACATGTACAACACTGTGAAAATGCACTCAAACACATTACCAATGCACAGTGACTGACAACACCACAGAGTACACACATACTACCCACATAGAGGTTACCACTCCTGGATTTACATACTTAAGTCACACCCATGACAGATGTCCAACAACCATAGTAACACCTCACACCATCCACAACCTAAATGACTGCTGTGTGTCGTCCTTGACACCGCAGTAGGGAGCACATGGCGGAGGTACATGTTCCTACCCACAGAGAAGACATACCCTGCAATAAACCACACAGCGTTAAGAAGCAAGACTCCCCATGAGTACATGTCACACATACCCCTGCTGAATGTTAGTCAGATAGGTAATATGCCATATGAGTCACCTTGTGTAACTGTTTGACAGGAGCAGGTACCATCACATCACGTGTCAAAATGGTCAGGGTAGCAGAACAGTATGCTGCTCTAGTCCCAGGGGCAATAGCATATTGTATTGTATTGTATTGTAATGTATTGTATTGTGTTGTATTGTATTGGTATGTAGAGGTGCCTCCTTCGTGGAGTGGAACCACTGCTGCTGTACGCCAGTGTACAGGTACATATCCTGTAGTCAGGCTAGTGTTACATAGCACTTCTATATGTGTGTTTAGCTCCTCTTGGAGTTCATGTAGCATGCAACCGGGGATACCATCAGGTCCCATTGATGTTGTGTTTTCTGCTTTTCTGAGGGCGGCTCTCACCTGGACATCTGTGATGACAGGGAGGTTACATTCAGCTGGGATAAGTATGTCTTAGTTTGGGGGAGAGGGAGGGGGGAAACTTGCACTGTACCTGTCTGCCACAATGTTGCCAATATCTGTGGGTTCAGTGAATTATTTGTTGTGTACTAACTATGAGCATATTGGAGGGTTTCTGACCAGGTTTCTAACATAACTAAAGAAGGCCTTGTGGTTATCTGTAGTGTCCCCGGAGATTTCCCTCTCAAAGTTGCCCATGGATGTTTGTATGAGAGAAAATAGCTCTTTACTAGTGCTGATCAGACATGCCTTCCCTTTATGGAATTATGCTCTGTCTTGCAGTAGCTTCCATCTTTTGTTATACAATCTGTCTATGGCTGGGGTCCACCAGACAGGATGCTTTCCCTTTGTGGAGAGTGTCTTGGTCTTATATGGGATTGCATGATCCATGCATTCTCGGAGATGTCCTTAGAAATCATTTGTGAAGGAGTCAGCATTGTGGGTTGTGTCTTCCACTGGCCCAGTGGGCTTAAAGGATACCATCTCAGTGTTACGAAGTGTAAAGTTTGCATTTGAAATGTTATTCACTGTAGTCATTTGTGCTGGTGGTGGAGATGGGATATGTATATCCTGGGCAATTAGTTTGTGGTCAGATCACAGTAGTTGATGATGTACCCCATACAGTACCTCAATACAAACCCCCTGAGTGAGGATGTGCTTTGGACCTGAATCAGTGTTCTGACTGCTGGGGTTTGGTAGTATGTCATACGGAGTGTGCCAGGTACTGTTGCACAGTTGTTGGCTGAGCACTGATACCTGGCCATTTACATGTGTATCCACCAATAGACAGACAGATGCTATATATGTGAGATATGTTGTATCACAACAGTCGAGTAGCATGTGTAGTATGTGTGCCAAATTCTGCTGACATATTTTGCTGATATCATGTTATTTCCTTTTTCAGGACCATGGCTCACCAGCGCAATCCAGCTTACTCTGCAGCTGAGGATGAGGAAATACACCAGAGCCTGGTGAGGGATTATGCAATACTCTTTTCCCGCACCAGCCAGAATCAGCAGGAGGGGGCTGCACTGTGGCAAGACCTGGTCCATCGGGTAAATGACATAGGCACGCATAATAGGACATATGAGCAGGTACGACATCACTGCAGTGATTTAATCAGAAATGTCCATCAGCGTGCGTCGGATATCCACAGGCCACAGGTTGCCACAGGTGGTGGGGTGGCTACACATCCCCCACTCACCAGACTGGAGGGACTACTCATAAGTGTTGTGGCTCCTGCCCACCAACAACAGCAGCAGACTTGCATTATGATTGAGGCTGGAGCCACACAGCACCAAGACTATGAGCGTGCAGGTAATATGCCATATGTATAGTTGACTGTTGTGTACACTGGTAGTTAATGCATGTGTGAGGTGTGTCCTTGGTTTGTAGCTGTCATCATAGTATTTAATGTGTAAGTGTGATATTCTCAATATCAGCAGCTGACCTGTGAAAGGCAACTGTTGTACTACTGACCTGTATCATACTCAGTAACAATGGCACAGTTGTGCACACTGACATTAATTTCCTCACTTCTTCAGGTCCCTCTGGTGTAACAGCAATGCAGCCTATCCATGCTGGTGAGTGTGTATTAACAATACCTTTAATAGTCTTGATAGTAATAGTAATATTAGGCTCACTTAGTAGTGCTCTGTGTATGCATGCAGGTGTGTCTGTGTCTGTGTGTTGATATCTCGCATACTGAGTAGTGTGCAAGTGTGCAACTGTGTGCAAGTGTGCAACTGTGTGCAACTGTGTGCATGTGTGCATGTGTGCACCTGTGCACCTGTGCATGTGTGCATGTGTGCACCTGTGCATGTGTGCATGTGTGCATGTGTGCATGTGTGCACCTGTGCACCTGTGCATATGTGCATGTGTGCACCTGTGCATGTGTGCACCTGTGCATGTGTGCACGTGTGCATGTGTGCACCTGTGCATGTGTGCATGTGTGCACCTGTGCACCTGTGCATGTGTGCATGTGTGCATGTATGCATGTGTGCACGTGTGCATGTACGCATGTGTGCATGTGTGCATTTGTGCACCTGTGCATGTGTGCATCACTGGTAACATTGTGTAGACATTGTAAACTGTGTTTCCTGTTTCCCTCCCACAGGTTCTGGTGCTGCTATGGTGTCATGCAGCAGGGAACCTGAATCAGGTGCCACGGGTACTGATAATGATGACATCTGTGTAATGGCACAGGAAGGTGTGCCAGGGTCCGTCATTGGTCTGCCAATTGACAGTACACAGCTGTCAACCCCATCAATGCGCACAGTCATCCTGCCAATACACCCTTTGTCACCAATGTCCCTAGGTGATAGACAGGATACAGTGGGCATTGACCAGGGTAATGTGGTATCTGTGGCACATGCTTCCCCACACATCAGCCATGGTTATAGCCCTGAGATGGTACCACACAGACAGATTTCCAGGGGTTCTTGTGGGGGCATCCGTGGGCGTACTGCCCCTGTCAGACATGCCCACAGAGGTCTTACAACCTCAGCTATGTTTCGGGCTGTCATGCAGGCACAGTCACATATGGAATGGTACACCAGACAGGGTCTGAGGGAGCTGACAGCATGTCATACAGCCATGACTGACAGTATGCGTGACATTGCGGCTGCCATCCGTAATTTCACCAATGTCATAGACAGATGTTGTGGGGACATATTAGATCAGTTCCACAACTACATGTCCATGAGCCAGGGCAATGGTGGATGGTTGAGGCATTGACGTGGGCGTATGCCAGCAACAGCAGCAGCTGGCAGTCATCGCGGATGACAACAGGGCCGCGGCCGCCCCCATAGTGCCAGCAGCAGCCCCGGCTATGCTGGGTCTGTGCTGTCATCAGACCACCCCAGGAGACCACATGCACGTGGCTCTGGACAGGCCCAACAGGGATCTGTGTCCAGTCAATGAACACCTGCTTCTGATGACAGTACCCAGTCTGGATTGGTACCGGATACGGTCCGTAGCACCCCTACAAGGCACAGGTACCATGTCCATGGCCAGAGACACTGATCTGTATGACCTGGCAGGTACAGTCTGTGGCTGTCCACAAACACTGGTATATGGCAGCCATGAGGTGGAACTGTCTGCATCCATACACACATGCGAATTGACAACACCTAGGGCTACCACATACACGCACACACTGCATCAACATTGCCCCACCTTGTACTGCTGTCCCTCACCAACACACATACACATACATGTCAATTGGTGGTATCAGTGGCAGACTCAGGCATACCAAGTTCACACCCTGTGCATATGATGAAACTGTGCCACCTCCTGCAATCTGTAACATCAGTGCAGGTACAGGTTAACATGTTGCTGATGCACAGGGTGACTACATAGGCGTGTAGTAATAGTATCATGTTGTTAACAGTACTGTGTGCTGATATAATTGTGGGTATATCCCAGCATGCCTGATGCAGTATGGGTATGATTGTCTTGTACTGTTTTCTACACCCATGATAAGTACCATAGTGTATCATCTGCACATGTTTGCATACTGGTGATAAGGATGTCAACAGAAGGCCACATACATAGGTAGCACAGGGGATAAGGTAATGAAAGTATTGATACACAATGATGGGCATGTAAACTGCAAGTGGCATGTTGCCCACACTGGACTCTGCAATGCGGATGTTTGAGGATGTTGATATGTGTGCAGTACTACATGACTGGTACAGGACACACAGGAGCACCCTAGCACTGCAAGCTCACATCTCTTACCATGCTAGACAGCCCCAACACACAAAACTAACTTTCACAGGAGGGAGAGTCCCCATAAATGTCAGGGATACTGTGGTGGCAGGACAGGTAGCATACATCCCACTAAGTATGGAACCACTGAGTGAAGGCTCAGTGTCTGTTATTTGACATGTGTATTACTGCAAGTATGAGCACCTGGGTTTCCATCCGGTTATTGTACATCCTGACGGTACATGGTCTGTATACTTGTGTGTGCTGAGACTGAACCCTGGCCATCTGACCTGTGTATTTCCATGTACATGTGTATAGTGCCTGCATATTTGCACTGTGACCTACTGGAAGTGGTACAGCCTGTTTGTTGTACAATGGACTACATGCAGCCCTGCTTACTGTAGCGTTGTTTGCATGCATGTTTGCTTGCAGTTACCCTGGAACACTGATCCACCTGCAATGCAATTTACAGAGCTTCTGTGGACTCCTAGTGACATCTGCATAGCTTATTATATGTATGTCCATGTCTCACTTGACAGAATGTCACTATTTGTCCTGTTCGCATGTATGTTGCCTGCGACACATTGCATATGACTTTCCTGGCATTTGACCACGTGTGCAGTCATATATGCCAGTGCTAACTAATCACAGGCACTACACCCTCACATACTCACCTTCTGTACCTTGTTCCCCCTTGGCCCTATGTGCTGTTAATCACCATGGCAATCACAATACTATGGTAGCATGTGCAAAGGTCACTTGTCAGTCACCTCTATGGTACAGTTGTGGAATATGTGAGTCATGTGGCAATGTCACAGCTGCCACATGTACACAGTCAACCCTCTCCCCTACACATGGATGTACAACACATGTATGAGATGCAACCACATAGCCAAACTGGGGACTAAGCACTCTGAACCCAGTACTGGCATAACCTGTCAGGTGGCATGAAATACTACAGTGACTACAATACCAGTCTGATGTAGACCTACACTGACAGCAATCCAAACACATGAACACACTGGGGCATTCATGGAGCCTCAGAATCACATCCTGCCTGAGCAGCAGACACCTCTGCAGTTGGCACACAGGCATACGTTAAGCCGGAACACAGCACATGCAACACATAGCACACAAATCCTGTGTGCCAAACAGTCACAGCCTGTACGGCTAGACAACACACCTGCTACAGTTGTGTTAGGTACCTTTATTGTCTGGTACAGTGAGGTCCCACTCACCAGGCTGGGTGAGATGAAGGTCACAGTGATATGCCCGTGGGGCACTATGGTCCACCACATAACACAAGCATACAGGTCAGTCAGAGGCATGGACACATATGACTCAGTTATTGTCCATGCCACTATGGCTGACCTGTGATGTACCTCCTTGGACTACATGATAGGGAACATAGAAGGGTTCTCTGAGCATGTGGCACAGGCTGGTATGACCCTGACCTTGGTTGGCATCATACCCTCACCAAGAATGCTGAAGTATTACTGAATGCTGATGAATTGCTGTAGCTACAACACCCTAGCTGAAAGGTTCCTAGCATGTAGTCACTGCATTGCTATGGAACAACTTGTTACCACTCCCACAACAGGTGAAAACATGCAGCACCTGTTCATCAACAACATGTAGACTATATGCCCCAGACCAGATTTGTATCCCTCGCTGCTGGGATGCTACCATATACAACTCACACTGTATATACACATACCACATGCAGCACCCGCACAGAAGACCACAGTCATAATGTTATCCAGTGCAAATAGCATGTATTCACATGTGGCAGGCATCAGACATGGGAACTATTGAAGGTCACAGGTACGTATGTGTATTTGGCACACATACATCATCTGTGTCCATTGCCATTACTGGTTTAATCGATGTCATGCATTATTGTGAACAACAACCCACACACATGGGCATTCTGTGTGACAAAAACACACGTGGCATGTGTGGAATTCAAAGCCATAACTAACTGTGCTATGACAGTAGTGAGAAATGCAGTAGCAGAGCGTGCTATTTGCATTACTGTGAGATTTGCCCTCTTCTGCTGTACTTGTAGGGTGCTGACATCATCTCTGTGTAGAGATTGGAATATGCAGCAGCTGGTGTGTTGTACTGGTTGCCAAAAGGGTCAGTTTTCTCACACATGTAATTGCACACACCCTACTTTCACCCCCCCACACACACTTGCAGGATTCAAACCCCTATCTAACTATGTTATGGAACTTTAGACAGACGCATTAGCGGAGCAAGCTAGTTGCATTATTTGGAGGGTTTTTTTCTCCTGCTGTACTTATAGGGTGGTGACATCATCAGTGTTTGGAAAGGAGAATGTGCATCCTGTAGTGTGTTCTCCTAGTTGCCAAAATGGACATTTCCCCTCTCACAGAATTACACACACACTAACCCCCCTCACCCAAACTTGACATTTGCAGGATTCAAACCCCTCCCTAACTATATTATGACACTCAAGACAAACGCATGAGCAGAGCGCGCTATTCGCATTTCTGTGAGGTTTCCCTTCTCCTGCTGTACTTATAGGGTGCTGACATCATCGGTGTTTAGAAAGGGGAATGTGCATCCTGTAGTGTGTTCTCCTAGTTGCCAAAAGGGACATTTCCCTCACACAGAATTGCACACACACTAACCCCCCTCACCCAAACTGAGCATTTGCAGGAGGGTCAGATATGGTGGCCAGTTTGTAGTCCTCTGCAAACTTGTTCAGACACAGTCCTTCCATGTTGGCCTTTACCTATGGGACATATATACCAAACAAGGGAGGTCCCAGGACCGAGTCTTGTGGGATGCCAGTTGTATCTGGTTTGTAGTCTGACATGGCTGCAGCATTTCTGACCATGTCAGTTCTGTCCTTGGTCTGGTTTGCAACCCCCCTACTGACATAAGGGTTTATATTTAAGCTGGTGAGCTTATCTATAATGAACACGTGGGGTATTGTATGGAAGCCTTTTGCAAGGTCCAGCTAGGCTGTGTGGACCACATTCCCCTCATCAATGACCTTAATGACTGTTTCAAATTAGTCAAACATGTTTAAGGGGCAGGATCTGCACTTAAGAAAGCCACACTGGGTAGGGTCCAGTGTCAGTAGGTCCCCAATATCTTTATGTCTGAGGTACATGTTGATCCTTTCCATAGCTTTGCAGACCAAGCTTGTCAGCATTCTGGGGTGGTAGTTTGCAGTATCCATTCAGGCAACACCTTTGTGGAGAAGGACCACTGTTGTTGTACACTGCTCTTTGTGTACATATCCTGTGGTAAGGCTGACATTGAGCAGTAGTGTTATTTGGCATTCCATTCTTCTTGGAGTCCATGTTCGACTCAGCCCAGGACACCATCTCATACCATTGATGCTGTGTGTTTTGCTTTGTAGATGTTGGCTGTTACCTCAGCATCTGAAATGTCAGGGGGCCAGCACTCTGCTGGGATAGATATTTTGCATTTTTTTTGGGGGGGGGAGGTTGCACTGCACCTGTCAGGTTGGATGTTGGCAATATGTGTGTGTGTTTGGTATGTTGTTTGTAATATTTGAGTGATTTAGAGCATATCTGTGAATTCCCAACAAGGTTCCTACCATCAGTTAAGAAAGCCTTGTGATTATCCTTAGTGTCCTGTACAATTTGTATCTTCATAGGTTCATAGGTTCATACTAGGCTATCCACCCTAGGGCATTTCTAAGCCTAGCCAGAGTGTGTGTGGCTTTCGCCACCCCTTGCTATGTGAATATTATAGCCATTTATGATTTACTTTACTGTGCCTCTGTCTGGACGTGACACAGTGAAGACCCCCCAGTGTACATCTACAATCATCTATCCACTTGACAAGATTCCTGTTGAAGAGAGTCAGTGAGGGACTCTGCCTAACATGGAGTGTGATTCCGTTCCAGGGTGTAGGGAGCCTCTGGGTTATGTATCTGTCCCTCCAGCACATCCTATTTCATTATGTGTTGAGGTTTACATCTCTCACTCTCACAGCTCCGATGGATTTGGGTTTTCTAGGGTGGAGCATGTCCATTACTCCTGTGTTGGACATGGCCTTGTACAACAGGCATGCGATGCCTCTGCATAGGCAGTTTGTGACTGCATACATGTCTACAGCCAGGCAGCATATGACAAATATTTGAGACCCTTTATCCTCTTGGTGAGGTACCTTTGAGGTCTTTCTAACTGCTGCAGGTGTCGGGTAAGGTACATCCCAAATGAGGCATTGTACTAGATTATGGGTCTGATAAGAGAACAGTATAGGGGCACAATGACTTCTGTTGATGTAGATGTGAATCCTTTCATGATACGGTGTCCAATATAGACAGTCTTCCTAGCCCCATTGGCAATGTGAGTGTCACATGACAGGTTACTGTCCACTTGTGTCCCTAGGTCCCTGATTACTCCTTCCATACATAATGGATTACCACCTATGTGGTAATTTGTGAGTACCTTGTTTGGTATTTGGTGATACATTCATACTGTTCAGTGTCTTCAGGATGGCTGAGTGGGGTTCCTGTGTGTGAGAGTGTAGTCTGTAGCATGCTACAGACTGTACAGCAGTTTTGCCTATGGTTAGTTGCACATGGGTGATCTCTGATGCTTCGTGCATTGTCAGTTACCTGACAATGTGTGGGTGTCTGTGCTGAATATGCATACTCCCCCTCCTTTTATGTTTTGGTCCAGGTTTTGGGGCCATAACGCATGATATGAGGTATAACCTGGTAGTGCTGGTGTGCTGTCAGGAGCCTTGCTGCAGGTTTCTGTCACTGCACGGACGTCGATGTTCTCCATACTGGGGAGGGCCTCGGGAGCATGCATGTTGAGGTTTGCACGTCTGGCATTGGGCAGCTTTACCCTTATGTTTCTTTCCACTTATGTTTTCTAGGGAGGTGGGTTAGTCTTTTCAGCCTTGCCTACGAAAGGCTCTATGGAGGTGGCAAGAGCCTTATCCAATATCCAGATGCCCAGGGGTAACAGGTGCAAGCCATCCCTGGCACAGTAGTGTGGCTTGTCAAGCATGACATCCCAAGCAGACAGACATTGGATCCCCTTGGAATGACACCAGTAATTGTGCTACTTGTTAAAGCTGATCATTCTGTGTTTGTACTGTGGCATCATTCTTGGTAAGGGTAGGATGCTGCACACGGTCAGTGTCATACCGGCCTGGACTACATAATCGGAGAGCTCATCTATGTCTCTTTTCATGTAGTCTGGGGAGGTACATCTCAGGTCATTCACACCAGCATGGACAATGACTGCATCATATTTCTACTTGCTTTGGGGTGACCTGCGTACTTGTGTTATGTGGCGTATTGTAGCAGCCTACAGGCAGCTTACTGTACCCTTTCCCTTGTTCAGTCTGGTGAGTGGGACAGCAGTGTGTCTGACTATGGAGTCACCTATTACAACTGTATCAGGCATGTTGTTTCTCCTTCTTGCCTGTGACTGTTTGGCACCCCAGCTTTGTGTACTATGTGTTGCATGGGCTATGTTTGGAGGTAGTGGTTGCTTGGGTGTCTGCTTTGGAGGCCTCTGTTGATGTGGTGTGTTTGTAATTAGGGTCTCCGGGAATGTTTTTCTGTGTTTATGTCTTTGGTTTGCAGTTGTGATAGGTCTATGTGAGACTGGGTTTGTGGTGTGTTTGGTTACCTTCTCTTCCTGTCTAGCTTTCACAGTACTGAGTTGAGAGAGCTCAGCCTCCGGTTTGGATAAATGGTTGCATCTCTCACATATATTTGTATTTCTTGGGGGGAGGTGTGGGTTATCTGTGTACATGGGGCAGGTGTAACATTGCCTCAAGATTCACAGATTCAACTTGTTGTAGCTGGCCTTAGTGGATTGTATGAGTGGACATATTTTATTGCCATACTACTGATCAGTGATTACTTCCCTTTTTATGTTTGCTCTATCATGTAGTAGCTTCCTCATTCTCTTGCATGGTTTGGTAATGGCTGGAGTCCAGCATGCCAGATGCCTGCGTGTATGACATTGTGTCTTGGTTTTATTTGGGATTGCATAATCCATGCATTCCTGGCAGTGTTCATGGAATGCCTGTATAACAGGTTCTGAGGTGTGGCCCATATTTTGCACCTGCACAGGACCTTTAATGGATTCCACACCAGTTTAGAGGAGTGCAACTTTTGCTTTACACATGTTTTTCACTGTGGTTTTCTGGCCAGGGACTGTGGTCAGGATGTGTATATCTGGTGTGATTACTCTATGGTCTGGTCTTACCAGTGAGGGATACACTTCTCATCTTGCCATCCAGTACCCATGTTGCTGATTATCACATCCAGTATGCTTACCCCTCTTGTGGGAGTGGTACGTTGTTCCTGGGCATTTTGGTTTATGGATTCTAGGCACTTTTGTCCTACAGTGTTGGAGCTAGAATAATGCTCCCAGTCTATGTTTGGGTATTTTCAGTCACCCAATATAATGTGGTTTGGAGGGCTTGATATATTCGTGTATTCCAACATAGGCCAAGTGCAGTTCCTGGTGTTAGAACGGTAGTCTGTAGCAGGCTATAAACTGGGAGGCAGTTTTAGCCACTGTTACTTAACCATGGCTAGTCCATGCTGCTTCTTGTTGTGGTACCAACATGGGGGTATGGTTATCCTTGACAATTATTGCTAGTCACCCTCCTTTTGTAGCTTGTTCCATGTTTTGAGGCTGTACAGCACAGTATGAGGTGTAACATGGTAGTGTTAGGGTGCTGTTGTGAGCCTTGACCCAGTTTTCTGTTACAGGACAGATATCAACATTCTCCATACTGGGGGAGTTTAGACTGCATGCATCTTGCTGTTTAGACTTCTGGCATTGGGTAGCATTACATCTAGGTTCTTATCCCTTGTGATACCTATGGAGGTGGGTTTGTGTTTTGAGCCTTACCTATTCAAGGCACGCTGTGGGTAACAACAGCCTTTGCCAGTATCCATATGGCCAGGACTGATAGGTGCACGACACCCCTAGCAGGTGGAGCATCATGTCATGCTCAGCATGTCATCCCAGGCTGGCACACATTGGATCCCCTTTGACTAACAGCAATACTTCAGCCAATTATTGCAATTGATCATCTCATTGTCATATTGTGGCATCATGCTTGGTGAGGGTAGGATGTTAGTCAGGGTCATCAAGTTTGCATATACCACATGGTGTTACATTGCTTAACACATGGCATTCATGCCTCATGTGGTGCTGCAGGGCTGCCTCTGTCGGATGCACATACTACACTCCCTGTACATGTTTGAGAGCAGGTTATGTCATTTTAGGCATCCCTGTTATTATATGAGTGAGTCAGAGAGGGGTATCATTCCCAGGGTTCCTACTGAGCCAGTGTATGTGCTATACGTTGCCTCTTTGCCAAGGCCAGGGCATACTGGGCACACCTCCTTCTGCCTACTAGGGCAGGCTCAGGTTGTTCCTCCTCCGAGTCACACTCTGCCTGTGACGGCCTTGGCAATGGTGGGGAGCTGTTTGGCTCGGCCCTATGCTGGTCCTGCTGCAGCTGTTTTCGCAAGATCATATTATGTAGTATAGCACATACCATGACAATTTGGGTACATGTAGTTGGTGAGTACTGCAAGGCTCCACCAGATGTGTCCAGACACTGGAGCCGTGACTTGAGCAGCCCAAACACACGCTCTGTTACATTATGTGTTTGTGCGTGTGCCTCATTATGGCATTCCTGTTCAGGTGTGTGTGCATTTCTGATGGGTGTCATCAGCCACGGCTCCATTGCATAACCTGCATCCCCCACTAGGTGTCCATGTGGGATGTCCCTATTGGCAAATGTCTGGTACAGCTGCGTCAAATGCCAGATATGGGAATCATGGTAGCTCCCAGGGCAGCCAGCACACACATTCATTATTATGCCCTGGGCATCACACACGACCTGGAAGTTGATGGAGGGGAAGCCCTTGCAGTTTATGTAGGCCCTACCCCGCTCACCAGCTGGTGCTTTGATGCGTATGTGCGTGCAGTCTATTGCACCCACTACCTCAGGGTATTCCCGCTATTTGCTGGAAGAGACGCATATTGCTGGCCAATACCTCATGGGCATTGGGGAAATATACATGACCACCGACACGTGCTGACATGACATCCAGGAACTGGTGCAGTATGCTGGAGGCTGATGCCTGTGATATCCCCATCATATCACCAGTTGGTCTCTGGAAGGTACCTGTTGCTAGTATTCTTAGGCCAACACATACCTTGGTTTCCACTGGGATGGGTTCCCCTCTGTTGGTTCTGTGTGTGAGGCGTGGCCTGCACAGCTCAACAATTTGCTTCAGGAGGTCTCTGTCCACTCTATAGTGCTCCACTATCTCCAGCTCATGTAACCCGTGGTAGGTGACCCTGGGCCTGTACACTCTTCTCTGTCTCCTCACTGTGGGTTGTTTGGCACCATTTGCATTGTCACCACCCTCAGCCTCAGCAAGTTGCCTATGTCTCCTTATGACAGCTATGGCAGCCCCTAGCATTTCTGCTCTGAGTTCAGCTTTTTCAGTTTTCACTTCTAATAGCTTACTCCTGTCTTGCAGTGTCTCTTGAGAGAAACATCCTGCACTGCTGTTTGCAGAGTTTTAAGTGCTTGGCTGGGCTACTATTCTGCCTGTGTAATTGCCTGCTTCTAATTGTTTTCACCTGCTAGCTCCAGCAGTATTCCCTGCTAGCTTCCTACTAATTCTGTTGCTTCCTTTTTCCTCTCTGTTTCCTCAGGGGGGAGCAACGCGCATACCAGCAGAAACACGCTCACAGTGGGTTACACGCGCACACACAGGCTTACACGGTTTCGAATCTTCTTATTCAGGTTAAAACACACACACACCAGCGCAGTCTTACAAGTCTGCCAACAGGCTCCTACATGCTCAGTCTGCCTTACACGCGCGCACACTGCCCTACTCGCGCCTCATGGCGCACACACGTGCGCATGCACGCCCAGCAAGAAACTTTGGTGTAAGCAACAGTGTACACCTTCCATTTCTTGACTTTCCCATGCTTAACTTGTGGCACTCCTCTTTCCATGATATGTGTCTGACATCTGTCATGTAACACTGACCTCCAATGAACTGCATTTCTTTCTGCTATTCCCCCCTGTGATGTCACCTATCTCCTACTCTGTTCCTCCCCCTTATGTAACTCCTACACTACTCAGAATGTGCTCATTTGCTATGTGACAGTGGGATTCAGTATCCTAACACTCATTTACATCAGATTGCCTACTAATGCTTAGTTACATGTCTTAGACTCAGCTTCCCCCCTTAGCAACCACTAAACAGTGGCCATGTTGCTTTTGGTCTGCTGGTCCCTGCATTGTAAATCCATGTATTGCATAAAACCCACATTTGTGGGTTTATAACCTTCATTTTTATGTTTTATATAGCGCAGCCCATTTGCGCAGGGCTGTGCTGCGTTTAAACATCGGCGATCGCCGAAAAAAAAAATTATTTCTCATATTTGCATCGGGGTACCTTGCCAATGGCCACATATTTGGGTATTGGCATGCTTCCTGACACATATGCACCCTTTATTTGGAGCTGACATGGCTCCATTGTGTTTTTTGCAGAAACATACTCAGTTGTCAACTGAGTACATTTCTGCAGCTAAAACGGCTCTTACACGGGCTGGTTTGGGCTTCATGGATCGCTAATCTACCTCATTTGCATGCCTTTCGGATGCAAGTGAGGTGATTCGCATATCCACTCCCACTCCGTGTAAGAGACGTTTTAGCTGGTCTCTTACATGGAATTTCGGGCTGTTCCTGGATCGCGAGGGCTGCATGGAGTCTTACACTACTCTTAGACTCCGTGCAAGCCTGCCCAATGTTTTTTCAGTTAAAGAATTACACTCTGAGAGTTTTGGGGTACTTGTTGTGGTGTGGCAAAGTTTAGGAATAGGTGAAGGCATTCCTCAGCTTTTGGTCATTGAGAAAATCCTACATGTGGGAAATCGCTACATTATACGTATTATTTACTTCACTGTACAGGTCAGAAATGTCAGAATTTAGTATTAGTTTTGGTAAACAAATAACATGGCAGCTCTGTTTTAAGAATCATCTCACACCCTACTGACTATAGTTATGACTCTATATACAAATGCACAGTATAAACAAACATTTTAGCAGCATTATGCCACATATGATTACACATTGATTTGTTTTAGTTTTTTAGTTTTAATTAATGTTTGTCATTCATTTTAATGTGATATGGTAATCACAGGTAATGCTCTAAATGTTGTAATTTTAAATTAATGGACTGTGCTATAGTTGGCTTTCTACTCTACTTCTGACTTAATTTTCAGTCTTTCATGCTGTTTTAGGCAGTTACTGTTTTCTTTCTTTTTGGGTAATGTTACTGTAGTACAGTGAGGGTTGGGTTAACACCTTTCTGTCTTTGCATTTTTAACCAGTAATGTGTGATTGGACTAAAGTTCTTTTTGAGCAGAAGCCTGGGCATAAAAGCTCTACACAAAAATATGATAAATACAATAAAAGGAACAACACAACAGCATATAATAATAGAAGATGCACACCATTAACATTCTGTAAGGTAAAAAATACAATGCAGTATAAAAACATTATATATTATTGTCATACATTGAATAATATAGATATTTTAAATTTGCAAGGTTAAAAGCAAATACAAAGGAACTTTCATTGAATGTCTACTGCTAATGGTAGAAGAACAAAAATGTAGAGAACATTGATAACTATTGAAATGGATTAAATAAAATTATAGACAAGAATGATAATAAACACTTATTAACACATAGATGCCGGAAGCTGTTGAAGACTGGGGGGGGGGGGGGTGGAGGGCGACAGGGCCACTTAGTGATCTAAAAAGGGCAATTTGTTATAACTATGTACTACCACAACATAGGTTCACTTGGAGGACATTTTAGGAATAGCCAGTTCCCTTTTGGTGCTTGAATTAACATTTTCTGATTGGTCTTACCTATCCCATGGCTGATAATTGTATATTAGCCCTAGTGAGAATAACTGTGATCATACCATAGATAATTTGAGGGGACCCATGTAAGGGAAGTAGCATTTAGGAACTGCCTCTATCCATTAGTGGCATGAGGGGCAATCCTGGAGTACATTTTCTATTACCCATCCTTAGATCCAAGTTGTATTTGAATATGGATGGGTGAGCTTTGTTTTATTTTTATGGATAGTCTGTTCTGTAACAGCGGTAGCCTCTGTGATATATATCCATCTCTCCACAACATTCTGTTCAGATACCTGGACTGAATATTTCTGATGCCATTTGACCTGCTGATGTTTAGTAGGTCCATCTGTATTAGGTCGGAGGATGGCTTGTATGCCAGACATGTCACCTGTAAGCACTCTGTAGGATACTGAGTATAGTAATAAATCCTTGAGGTGGTCTCTGCAAGACCTATTGCTTAGGACTTTTATCCTTTTAGTAAGGTATCTCTGAAGGTATTCCAGTTGTTGCATGGGGATGGACAGATACATGCCAAAGTGGGCATTATACAAAATGATTGACCTAATAATAGCTTTGTAAAGGGGTCAACAACATATCTAGATCTAGTCATAATCAATTCATTTATAAGCTGTGCAATATAGAAAGGCTTTCTTATATCTCTGGGCACATGTTGGTCAAATGTTAGGTCACTGTACACACAAGTTCCCAAATGCCAAACAATTGGGTCAGTTCTCAGAGGGCATTGTCATGATTTTGACATCAGTTATTATTTAGGACAAACCTTCCTGCATGATGGTTAAGTCATTTGGGGATTCAATAACTGCTCCTAGCTTGCAGTCATCCCAAACTTAGCTGGCCAACACCCTTTGGTATTTCCTTTTACTTTTGAGATGTATATACCAAACAGAAAAAGTTTCAGCACCGAACCCTTTGGGACTCCATTGGTGACTGGTCTGTTCCCCTATTTTGATCTCCTGCATCCTTCGAGCAAGTTGACAATCTAGCTAGTGATACAAGTGTTTGCACCTACATTATTCATATTTTGTGCTACACCTGAGTAGGGGATTGTGTCAAACGTCTTGGCCAGGTCAAGGTAATTTGGTGTGAACTGTTTTACCTTCATCCATTGCTTTGGTAACAGGAGTAAAGCTTAACATTTGCCCGTGATTTTGAGCCTATCACACTCTTCTCTGGGCTGTTTTCAACACATGTTTGGGGTCATGCATACATGTATACATTCTTTGATTCACTTTCCTGATTGTATTAAATTATATTCCTTGTATAATACAGCACCAGTTCTTAGAATGTGTTTTAAATTTGTAGTTTTGAACCGCCTTCTAGTAAGCAATGAAACAAAATGTATGAACCAATAATGACAAAACTACACATTTCAGAAAATTTTGACCATAAAAGGCCACTCAAACTTCTGTCAGTATAATCCACCAATATCAGTAAATATACAAAATGTCTGCAGAAGTAAGTCATCTAAATAATTCCACATTAAAGGAATGTCTAACTAATGAAGAGGTTGCTGTTATCAAACAACTTTATATTTCGTTTCATCTACAAATAACGTGGCTGTTTCCCTTGAAGAATAAATTGCCTATGTTACATTAAAAAATGATAAGCTAGTAAATATTGCAATAGAGACTGGATGGCAAACTGATGACAGGTTCATAATTACAAGGTAACTCCTCCAAAGTAGGGCATTCACAGGACTGCAGCATCCACTCCCTTTAAATTAAAACACAGTACATTATCAGCAATCCATCTACATACTCTGGAGTAGAACCCATAACCTTCTGCATCAAAAGTAAGGCTACCAACAATACAAACAGACTTGGAATAAGCAGCACACAACTTCTCTTCCCCTGAAGATCTCAGCTGCTTGAAAAAAAATTTATTTAGCATTTGTTTACCAGGAAGGTCTGAAAAGCCAAGCACCCAGAGGAAACCCACACAAACACAGGGAAGGCCATACAGACTCTGCATAGAAGGAACCCCAGCCAAGAATCAAACTGGAGAACATTTTGCTGTGAAACAACACCACTATCACTGTACCATCCACTTGACATAACTAAAGCTCTCAAATTAGTTGTGATGTAGAGCAAGTAAACTAACTAATAACAGAACGAGGTAAATGTACAAAGTGAAAAAATAGTATTACAAATAAGAAATAAAAATGAGAGATACTGAACAGGTCACTGCCGTATATGGTAATAGTGGGAGTTGCTGTAACTACAACTTGTATCTAACAGATTGTTGCCAGAAATCTAATAATAAAGGGAAAACAGAAATAATCATTAACTGAAATGATTGCTGCCTTATGCTAGTAGGAGTTATGTCCACCACTGTGAATTAAGATGACAGCATTAAAAAAAGAACAGATATTTCAGATCAAAATATTTTCATTAAATATACAGCTGTCACACTTAGGAAAAATGCATACTGACTCATCAGAATAATCTACAAAATGCCAGTAATGCAGAAATGTATGACCTGGGAATAACAGCACAGGGGCCAGTTAAGAAGCACATGCTTTTACTACAGATTAGGCTCATTTTTGAAGGGGTAGATGACTATTTTCAGCTTAACATGAGAATTTTGGAAGAATCATGAAGAAACAGCAAGGGACAGATTTCTCATGCACTTAGTAACTGCATGCACTCAACATCTGGTAGACATGTTTACAGCTGTTCTGAGCACCAGCTTCATAAAATAAGCAGAACGGAGCACAAGCTTCATAAAATAAGCAGAATGGAGCAGCCAGCTTCATAAAAATAAGCAGAACAGATAAGCAGAATGGAGTAGCTTCATAAAATAAGCAAAACAGAGCATCCAGCTTCACAAAATAAGCAGAACGGAGCAGCCAGCTTCATAAAATAAGCAGAATAGAGCAGCTTCATAACACCAGCAGCCTTAAGCTTAATTTAACAGCACCAGCTTCATAAAATAAGAATGGCACACAGTAAAACAGAGTACCAGCTTCATAAAATAAGCAGAACGGCACACAGTAAAATGGAGCATCAGCTTCATAAAATAAGCAGAACGGCACACAGTAAAACGGAGCACCAGATTCATAAAATAAGCAGAACAGACCACCACCTTCATAAAATAAGAAGAATGGAGCAGCTTCATAATACCAGCAGCTTTAAGCTTACCATGAGGTTGAGTCCACCAGCAGCCTTAAGTGGTGGTGAGTCTGGTAGGCAGGAACCACGCACTTTTGTGTTTAAATTTAAATTCACGTTAGCATGTGTGCATTACAGGTCTTGCATGCATTTAAAGGTCTTGCAGCTGTGAAAGTGGAGGGGCTCTCCCTTCCCCTCGCCATATGGTTCCGACGCCTATGCTTATTAAGTATAAATAAAATGCCTAGGTAGCAAGACTGTTAGTGTCTTTGGCTTGCACATTTTGTTTTAGTTATCATAAATGTAGTTATACAAGATTATTAGTTAAAAGTGGCTAGTGGAAGTTTACAATGTTTGTGTAATGTTTGCTGACAGCATCATTTTCTGATTGGCTAATTGATATATATTTTTATTTTTTTTGTTTTTTTTTATTTCTTTTTCTAATAACTGTAAATTTCATTTGTAAAGCTTCGGATAAGGTGGTTACTTTTTTGAGAGTTCTGTTTGGATTTTGTATGTGAAATGTATAAAGTTTATTTTTTAAATTTATTGTGAATGCAGAAGAATTATGACAACATATGGCACAGATTAAATTATAAATGGTTAAAGACATTGGTTGAGTGGTAACAAATGTTTACTGACAAGGGCAAGTGATAAAATGTCTGCATTTCAGTGAGATACATATTTTAATTGTAATCGTGTGTGTATGTGTGTGTGTGTGTGTGTGTGTGTGTGTGTGTGTGTGTGTGTGTGTGTGATTTTGGAAACTCTACCCTGGGGATAGTTTCTTTTAATTAATAAGTTAACTAGGAAAGCCAATTTGCCTTAAGTGCCTCTTTTCATGGGTGACCCTGGAACACTGTCAGGTTATCCAAGAACGTTTATGAAGTAATTGTCTCAACATGGGCTGTTCTCAGCAATTCAGATTTGGTGAGCTCTGATTTCAAGGTCCTGATATCTTTGAACTAATATTTGATTAAGTGTGTTTTGTTTTGTTTGTTTTTTTTTTTTGTCTGTACTGTAATTGCATAGTATATATCCAACAGCATAATCATATAATGCAGTCATAACGCTGTTACGACATAAGAATGTAGGAAAGTAATGCATAAAAAGATGCAGTTTATAGGTCCCACAATGCAACACGATTAAAGCAGATCATTTTATATAGGTTTCTAATCATGAATGGCATCACAAGTGTTTTTAAGAGTTATCTCTGAAGAATGGAAAATGGGAAAGTTGTGTTATCTTCTTTTTGCCTTTGAAAGATGAGTGTGTTTTCCTCAGTAGTACTTTGATGTGGAACTAAAAAAATACATTTTTGTTCCTCTACCCTTCCTCCATAGTATTGACACCCCAATCCTCCATCTACACCGGGCCTACCAGCCATTGCCTTACCCCCCAAACTACTCCAGGATTGCTGCTGCCAATCACAGGCCTTAGGCATTCAGGACATACCTGTCAGCAGTACCAAATTCCTCAGTATTTTACAGTTTTGAGGGAAAATAATGGGGTGCCATGAAATCCAGAGTGGCCCCTTCAAATCCAGATTTTTTTTTTGGGATAAGCTTAAATAAAAAAGTTAACATGTTAAACATTTTACTTACCATTACCTTACTACTTCTGTAGCAACCTGAACCTGCTGAGGGACTCGGGAGAATATCGTACATACAACTTTACGTTATAAGCAGTAGTATACATGGGTAATTAATTGGCAGTTTTCACAATGAAATGAATTCAATGTAAACTGAAGTTCTGTGTTCTAATAAAGGAATGAAAGCGCTCAAAAATAAATCTATTTAACTGTTGTTTCAGTGAATTTATGGGTGGTTCAGCTTCCCACAGCTCTTTTGCTTTTTGTTATAAGTTCTTTAACATTTCGTTTTGCGTTTTAGTTATAACAAAATTTTTGGGTGGATGATGGGCTCAAGAGACTGTGTGGTGGCATGAGGGACCTACTGCCATAATCCAATTGTTGTATTACTTGTATCTGTTTAAGATTAAAAACAAGAGAGATTTTATGCAGTAACCCAGTCTTCATTCTCCACACATTACATTAGTTCAAGGTGGGAGAACACATATACATTAGTGCATTATTTGTCTATTTCTTGAATCTAATTACTGAGGTAATCCTTCCAAATTATGACACTTTCACAGAAAAGACGCAAGGTAAGATACTATTGAAATAAACAAATGTTATGTAAAGCTTAAAATGTGCACATACTTAATGCATGGGATATACAGTGTGTGTATGTGTGTGTGTGTGTGTGTGTGTGTGTGTGTGTGTGTGTGTGTGTGTGTGTGTGTGTGTGTGTGTGTGTGAGTGAGAAAATCAAGTTTCAGTAAACTAATATTGCAGTCCCATTAATTTTTAACCCATTCATATGATTCACTATAACACCTCATTCATTCACAATTGTGTGCAGAGGGCTGTGCATTCTTCTTCTGTGCACTAGCAGTGCAGTTAATTAGAGATTAAGATGGTGTTGTTATGATTCCAATGCACTGATGTTGTGTAGCAATGTATTTCTTCCTAAACTAAGTTGTAAAGAACATGGGGTGAGGTGTCCAGGGTGTAAATATAAAGCTAGATCTCGGGATATGTCCTTAAATGTTTTAAGTAAGATACACACATTTTTTACAAGTCAAATACTATCTATCCAGATGCTCAGCAACACTCACGTTTAGGAAGCATACATCTCGAGTGCACCTCTTTATGAGCAACAGTTCTCATTTTTAGTCTCAAAATTTCAGTGTTCCACACTGTTCCACATTGAAAGGGTCTGTCACACATTCATTGCTAACATTTTTAACTAATATCTGTGGTTAACATCCCTGAATTAGTGTTTATTTTTGACAATAGAGTGAAGTCTACTTCTTTGAAAAGATTGCAGAAATGGTTAACCCTGTAAAATTGTTCTCACTTTAGGCATCTGAGAGGGGATAAAGTAATTTCTTGAGCACAGGGGAATGGAAACACATTCAGTAAGTTAAAATGGGGGGGGGGGTAATTGTTTTTAAAGATAATGGGGGATACCTGGTACTGTATGTCTGCCAAGGTCATGGATGGTGGGAATTTGGAAATATGGGTGCAGTGATGTTTATGGGGAAGAACGGATGTTATTTGCTGTGTGAACTGCCCTTTGAAAGTTAATATTGGTAACATAGCCATGCATTTAGTGGTCCCTGCAGAAATTTGCGTTTGTGTTTTCATGTTGTTTCAGCTCTAAGCAATTAAATAAATAAATACATAAATAAATAAAATATATATTTAATTATAAATAACTACAGAATGAAAACATTTGAAATAAAGGAATTTAATGAAATGCATAAATATATCGCTGTGCTTAATAGTTTGTCATATCAGACTGGATAACAGTAACAAAAGAATTTCAGTATTTACAAAATGTGTTAGTTCAACTGTACAAAAATTGCATTTTTACAGAATTCCACCTCTCAGTGGAGAACTAAAGAATCCAAACAATATTTAACTTAGTCAAAGACCTCAACCCCGAGATCCAACCTGCTATATAAATAGTAATAACCCGTTGAATATATATCATCATACTTCTCAGCTGTCCAGATTTTCACAGAATGTCCAGAGTTTTGCCTCATATTTTTGGCCTGATTGTGATTTTCTGGTAAATCATTGAAGAAGGAAGTCACTAAATAATGGCAAGCATTTGAGTTTCAGACTCCATATCATCCAGAAAGGCATACTAATACAAAATCTGTTATTCTAACATTTCATTTACGTTTATGAGACCAAAATTTAAAATCTGTCCCTAATTTTGGGCTTTCAACCCCCTATTACTTTAGACTTTGTCCATATTTATTGTGCTAAGAAGTTGAGAGATATGTCTATCATATAGTTCAAGTAAATTAATTGTATTGACTCTCTACTAGCATTTGATAATAATTTGCCAGCATTTTTTAGCAATATGTGGGAGATGTTCTTAAAAGAATTAGAGTCAGTATATGGCTAATAACTTTAAAATGAAATGTATTTTAAAGGAAAGACAAGTAAAGCACAGGTTTCCCAGACTGGATTGCGTCAGTAAATTACATTCATTTAGATATCTTATTAGGAAAATCTTTCATTAATAGATTATCTGTTTTAGAAAACCTTACAGTAATAATCTGTTTTGCTTTAAGTCTGAAGTTCATCCCGAGGAAATAAATGCTGTAAAGCCATGCAGCTTCAGGATGTAGGGGCACAAACATTCTTTTTACCCAGGGCATGTTTTTGCTTTACTTCTCATAATTAAAATTTATTTTATGCTTATTTTGCATACATATCACTACAATCTGCAAAAAATGTTTAATGGTTCCTTCACTAAATTTTATTTCAGTAAAATATGCAATAATAATGTCAAGCATTATTATTGCATATTCCCCATTCTGAAATTATAGCTAAACTCACTAAACTAGATATAAATCCCTACGTCACAAGATGGGTTGCCAACTGGCTCACTGACAGAACTCACACTGTAAAAGTTGCAGACTCCAAATCTGAACTCAAAGCAGTGACAAGTGGAGTACCACAGGGTTCCATCCTGGGACCTCTCCTGTTTGGTATCTACTTTCCTGAAGTACAGGCTAACACAGAAGGCCTCTTGCTAATGAAGTTCGCAGATTACTGCAAACTAGGAGCCATAGTCAAGTCCCCAAATAATGTGGACATCCTACAGAAGGGCCTCGCTGAGACAGATGCCTGGTGTCAGAGCCATGGCCTCAAGCTCAATGCCAAAAAGTACAGTGTCATCCCCTTTGGTAAAAACTCTGTACCCATGAACTACCACATAGGCAGCAATCTACTTAACACCGAATGTGTGATAAGAGACTTGGGACCCAGGTGGACAGTAGTCTCTCCTTTGATAGCCACATCGCCACAGTAGTCAGGAAGTCCTTCTCCATGGCACACCTCATCATAAAAGGGTTCTCATCCAGGAAAAAAGAGGTAATTGTTCCCCTCTACTCAAAACTCATTAGACCCATTATAGAGTACAGTGCCCCTTTTGGAATGTACCTCACAAGACATCTGCAACAGCTGGAAAGGCCACAGAAGTACCTCACAAAGAGGATTACTGGCCACAAACAAATGCCCTACACAGACCACCTCAAAAAACTCCAGCTTTACTCCGTAGCATATCGCCTACTCCGAGGTGATCTCTGCCTAACATATAAAGCTATGGCAAACCCAGAGCTGTTGGACATGCTACACCTAAAGAAATCCCAATCCCTCCAAGCTACACACTCTAGGGACCTAAACCTTGTCACCACAATAAACAGGACATGCTGGAGGTATAGATTCCTGTCCCACAGACTTCCCATACTCTGGAACAGGCTATCCATCTATGTCAATCAAAGTTCTTCATTAGCACTCTTCAAGAAAAATCTTGATGACTGGATGGGAAATAGGAAATACACCCCAGGGATCACTTCTGTGTCTCTGCTCGACAGTGGCACAGGAAAATAACTTTCTTGGGTGGCTTAAGCCAGGGAACCTTGTTGGCTAGGCTTATGTAGGCCCTTTGGCTGACAGCCTAGTACCTACCTATGAACCTATAAGTTGACTTGAATTGGGACTCTTTTATAAATATTCATTACAAGAGTCAAAACAGAAACAAATTCATAAGTAGTAAATAAATAAATAAATAAATCTATGCATTTTGTTTTTTAAGAAAGCAAACATTACACACACACACACACACACACACACACACACACACACACACACACACACACACACACACACACACACACACACACACACACACACACACACACACACACACACACACACACACACACACACACACACACACACACACACACACACACACACACACACACACACACACACACTCTCAGCATATTTACATATACAAACCTCCCGGTCACACTAACACAAAAAAATGGAATTTTCAGAAAACAAATAAATCCGCATCAGCACACACTTAATAACTGCAAGGTTAGTGGTATTTTATGAAAAACAGCAATCCTGATGTCCACCTCCAGTGAGATGAACAATATGGCCATATAGAACAGAACCCAAATGGCACTGAATGAGGTACAGAGAAACTGTTCAGTAATAAATACATTTTTTATCAGACTCAGATGTAAATAAATGTCATGCTAGCGCGACTGCTGTGAAAAAAATCTAGTCCTAAGAGCTGTTACTGCTTACTTTATGGGGGATACGGCCAAAAGGCAATTATAAATAAATGCACAAAATGCATATATTAGAACGTCTTAGGGATTTATTTTTGTGTTATATAGGGAATGCTGCATTGGAATACCATTCCATATGCTAGCGCTAATTATTATAGCTATACTGAAAACCGTGTACTGTGATTCTTTCCACTTTAACCAAATTAGATCTGAACCAGACCAAGAACAAAATGATGTATCCAAAGGCTCAACAGGAACAAAAAATTCAAAATGACTTAAATAAAACTCTGTTTTAATGAAATGATAAAAAATTCCACATCAAGCGTTTTCGCCTGGAGGCATACCAGGCTTTTTCAAGATGAACCATGATTAAAAATTCAAGGCTTAAGTACTTTCTAGCCCAAATCATGTGACTAAAATAGCAACTAATAAAACATGCAAATCAGATGTTAAAGTGCCAACAGCAATTCATTCATTCAATCAAATTATACAATGTCTAATAACCCACAAAATTGTACTAAATAATATAAAAACATGTGTTTAAATTACAACTCATAATAAAGCATGTATGACTGTTATATAAAGCTACAAACAAGCTTAAAAAACTTAAAAACAGTCTTAACAAATTCTTTTTATGTCTAAAAAATCTGTTAAGAACTATTGGCTTCTAAGACCTCTGTTAATCATAAGAAAAGTTAACCAAAGTTTGAAACATCCACTCAAAACAAATTGTTATCCAAAATTACTGGCAATGAACAACCCATCTAAAAAATTTTTTATAATGAACAAAATCATAACTTGGCCCTCCTCAGTTACAAAACACTCATAATACTAATACTGTCATTTAAACCAGGAGGCTTAGTTGCGTTCAACACATGTTTTTACATTATTTAGTACAATTTTGTGGGTTATTAGACATTGTATAATTTCATTGAATGAATGAATTGCTGTTGGCACTTTAACATCTGATTTGCATATTTTATTAGTTGCTATTCTAGTCACATGATTTGGGCTAGAAAGTACTTAAGCCTTGAATTTTTAATCATGGTTCATCTTGAAAAAGCCTGGTATGCCTCCAGGCGAAAGTGCTTGATGTGGAATTTTTTATCATTTCATTAAAACAGAGTTTTATTTAAGTCATTTTGAATTTTTTGTTCCTGTTGAGCCTTTGGATACATCATTTTGTTCTTGGTCTGGTTCAGATCTAATTTGGTTTTGGCTTCCTGGTTTTACTGATCCATGGCTGAAGGAACTGAACAATCTTGTCTCTCTGACACACCATTATTGCTAAGGGACTAAACTGATGATGCACCAGTTATGCATGGTGAATTTAAACAGATTTTGTTTCTTTTAACTCAATTGACTAAGTCCCTAAACTCTGAATCCACAAGTTCTGGGACTTCATTGCCTGGTAACCAACAAAATGGACTAGGTTTATTTGCTACAGCAACTATGGGGCTTAACAACAGAATTTCCCCAACAGCGGAAGTTCCTGGCGGGATTTCATTGGGTTACACCGATCCACAGGAGCAGCAATTGCACCCGGTCAGCGCCAGCAATGCTAAGAGTAATTCTGTGAAAAAAGATTTCAGTTTTACTTCATGGACTGAAAAACAATTTCAATTCAAACAAGGTACTGTTACTGTTAACAACAGCATGAGCAGTTGTGCTGAACATGACTTTAAAACTTTCAATGACAAGTTGTATGCATTTAAGAGCACACAATTAGAAATAGATTATTTGAAAGAATGCGTGTGCAGCGTGTCCCGAAGGGGTTACGCTGCTATAAATTTCCAAACAATGCTGTGGCAGGTTCATCTCTTTATAACAGCTTGGTTAAAATCTTTGACAAAGCAGGGCTTGAAATGCTAGAATGTATGATAAGGGACTATGAGGAAAAAGCAGGTTTATTACCTAAAGAAGTAACATCACTTAATGATTCTGTGGCGAAGAGTAAGAATTTTTTAGGTGTTAAAAGAGAATATGATCGTGTTTTTAATGAAGTAGATCAATATTGTTTAAAAATTGTGAACCGTAAAATCAGGAAACTGGAGCGTGACCTCAAAGAATACAGGGAGGGTAAGGCCTACCCTTTGTTGGGTAGAAATAGGCAGGACACCAAACAGTTTCATAACCAAAATAGTGACATGGTTTTTAATGACAATGTCCCAAGTGCTGAACTAGAGATACCAAGAAGAAGTGAGAGACTTGCTCAGAAAAATAGTCAGAGTGGCCTATCGGATTTTCACTATCCCCCGGGCAGACCAGGGGGGAGGAATGTAATGCATCAACCGCAGATGTGGAACAGAGCACACAGATAATATGTTTAGGTGATATATTTGATAAGTTTCTGTTGATGAAGCTTTCAGAAGATCTCATGATAATTGTGTTTTAACTAAAAAGAATAATTTTGTTATATACAATTACATTGATATCAACATCTCTGATGACTTTTTTGAGTTTTTTACAAAAGGGCTTCACTTTGTACCTTCACGTAGAATTGACTTATGTAATATTTTAGTTGATTGGAAGCTTTTTGTTAGACGCTTGAATCTTGCCTTTTATTTTAAAGGTCAATCTCAGACTAATGAAGGGCTTTTTAGGCCTAGCACATTTAACCCACCCTTAAACCCACTGTTAAAATTATTTGAAGGTTTGGTGGAGGCAGATTTAAGAGACTTTTGTTTGAACAGGTCTCACATACCATCGGTTAATTTTAGACCAGAACTTGGTCAGTTAATCAAGAGGCTTGGTGATGAAGACATTTGGGTGATGAAGCCAGATAAGGGTGGAGGCATAGTTTTAATGTATAACAAGATATACGACACCCACATTCACAATATGTTGCAGGATACTGAGCGTTATGAACTGGTTTCTAGGAATGAATTGAATTTAGCACATTATAAAATTTCTTATTTACTCATGGATCATTTATTACAGGGTGTGATAAATGAAAAACTATATAATTATCTCTATGTTAGAAACCCAAGGATACCTACAATTTTTGGAATTCCCAAGACACACAAGGGCTTAGACCCTTTGAACTTTAGACCTATTGTCTCAGGAGCTGGGGGAATAACAGAGCCCTTAGGAAAATTCATTGATTTTACCATCAACAAATTTGCTTTCACTTTACCTCATGTTTGCAAAGATTCATGGGACTTTCTCTCAGGCATCCAGCAAAATCTCTATAAACCAGAGCTTTTAATGGCCACTATTGACATAGTTGAATTATTCCCCAGTATCCCTCATGCTGTAGGGCTGGAATGGTTCAACAATATTCTAGCTGCTGAATCTGGGTTAGGGTCTAACACGATTGGTTTACTGGTTGAATTTATGGAGACTGTCCTAGAAAACAATTTCATCTATTTTAAGGGTGACACTTACAAACAGAAAAAGGGTGTAGCAATGGGCACGGCTTGTGCTTCTAGTTATGCAAACATAGTGTTACACCACTGGGAAAACAAATTTGTTTTTCCACGCATTGGGTTCAACATATCACCCACTATAAACGATACCTGGACGATATTTGTTTGTTATGGGATGGCTCTTTAGATCAATTCTTAGACTTTATGGTTTACATCAAGTCTACCACTCCCTTTCTATCTTTTACTTACAAAGTAAATAATGATTATTTGCATTATCTTGATGTTGCCCTTCTTAAAGATGTCAGTAATGGTACTTTCCAATCTAAGATATATAGAAAAAACTCCTTTTCTAATTCCTACCTACATTTCAACAGTGGCCACCCCTTCCACCAGAAGAAGGGTATTGTGAAGGGTCAACTTATACGTGCTTCAAGGATGTGTAGCACAATGGAGCTTCTTCTTGAAGAGGTTAACTTGCTAAAGCAACTTTTTGATGAAAGGGGTTATCCAGCACACTTAGTAAGTAATTTGGCTGAGGAAGTTACTGCTGGCAGGGAGGCTATTTACTGCCCTCCGTTAGGTAAGGGGGCATCTGGTGGCATTCTTTCAAAACCATTGGAACAGATTGAATACCAAAACAGTTTTGTGTATACCTTTTCTGGTGATTCCTTAAAAATTGAACAATCAATTAAAAAATATTGGCCAATTTTGGTACAACATGATGATTTCAAACAGATTGTTAAAGAGCATCCCCATTTTATTAGGAAAAGGGACACAAACCTCAAGGGTCTCTTTGAGATCAGACCTGGTGTGGACAATAAAAGGGTTTATTCAAAACTTGGAACATATAAGTGTGGTTCATGTAAGCAATGCCCTTATGTGCATAATGACAGTTCATTTTTCATTCCCTCTAGGAGGTTTAAATTTAGGGCTGAACACCATTACAACTGTGGTACGAAAGGAGTTGTCTATTTAGGTTTTTGTACACAATGCTCCAGTTTTTACATAGGTAAAACTGAGAGAACCCTTAGGAGAAGGATATATGAGCATCTTTATGATGTTTCTAAGAAAAAGGAAAACAATGCTTTTTTTAATCATCTTAGCACATGCCCCAATATGCAACTTAAATTTTTAATCCTAGAGCAAGTCCTACATGACAGTAGAGGGGGTGATTGGGAAACCCGGCTTGAATACAAGGAACTGTTGTGGCAGCTCAAGTTGAACGCAACTAAGCCTCCTGGTTTAAATGACAGTATTAGTATTATGAGTGTTTTGAAACTGAGGAGAGCCAAGTTATGATTTTGTTCATTATAAAAAAATTTTTAGATGGGTTGTTCATTGCCAGTTATTTTGGATAACAATTTGTTTTGAGTGGATGTTTCAAACTTTGGTTAACTTTTCTTATGATTAACAGAGGTCTTAGAAACCAATAGTTCTTAACAGAATTTTTAGACATAAAAATAATTTTTTAAGACTGTTTTTAAGTTTTTTAAGCTTGTTTGTAGCTTTATATAACAGTCATACATGCTTTATTACGAGTTGTAATTTAAAGACGTTTTTTACATTATTTAGTACAATTTTGTTGGTTATTAGACATTGTATAATTTCATTGAATGAATGAATTGCTGTTGGCACTTTAACATCTGATTTGCATATTTTATTAGTTGCTATTCTAGTCACATGATTTGGGCTAGAAAGTACTTAAGCCTTGAATTTTTAATCATGGTTCATCTTGAAAAAGCCTGGTATGCCTCCAGGCGAAAGTGCTTGATGTGGAATTTTTATCATTTCATTAAAACAGAGTTTTATTTAAGTCATTTTGAATTTTTTGTTCCTGTTGAGCCTTTGGATACATTCTTTCCACTTTATTTATAATTACTCTTTTCGTTTTGCTTTGTAAGTATTAGAGTTTCAAAACAAAATAAGTCTGACTCCGAGTCCCTTGTATAAAAAATATATTATTGGCTAGGCTTATATAGGCCCTAGGGCTGATAGCCTAGAACCTACCTATGAACCTACCCATGAATTTCTTAATTTTGTCATATTTTAAAGGCATAAGTAATCTTTAATTTACTTAGAGGGTGTTCGAGATCAGTTTATATGTACAGTTTTCTGTAGTTATGAGTTTGTGTTTATTGTAGTGTATCACTCATAACAAAATAATGGCACCCATACGCAATCTCAAGGAGAAATTCCTTTGACGTCAGTCAGTAGCTCACAGAAAAATTAATCCAACAGCATAAGGCTGAGTGCTTTTCTCTACTGGAAGTCATTGCAAGAACCATTTTTAATTGTGCACTGGCAATGATTTCACTTTTTGGGGAGATTTCTCCATTCTTTGAATTGGCATAACTGTGGAGTTGGTGTATTTAACTTTGGGGAAGGGGTGGGATTGCTCCCCACAAACAATGGGGGTGCAGAGGGTCTTGTTCTGTGCAAAAAGAAAAGGGGAAAAATTGAGTTTTTCACCTTTTTGGTTTTCAGGAATCGTTTTGTAGACGTGTCTACATTCAAGAAGTCAATGTTTCATAGCGGAAACCAAAATAATGTCTTGCATTATTCAGAGCCCATATCTGCCACTGTGTTGTCAAACAATGTGAAAGAGTAAAGGTGTGAGTCAAAACTAGAGTTATATCTGCTAATTACAGTGAGCTGGGGAGTATGACTCTGTATGCCTTTAGTGTATCCATGATAATTATCTAAGGAGGTTCTTTCTTCTTGGAGGTAAACTGAAATAGGTCACCCATAGTCTCTGTAAAGTAACTGGATGGATTGGATGGCTCAGTTAGTGGCCTATTACACAGTAAACATCTCTTCTTGTAGGATGATGTCTACTGCACCCCCACAGTAGGAAGCCATTGCTTACAGTTTAAAGTCTTCAGATATCTCGATGTGGCTTTTCTTATCACAAGTATAAGCACGTGATTTGTGCAGCACTGACTGCTGTATTTTGATGAAACCTTTAGGATCAGCAGTAGCACATAGTATGAAATGTCATTTATTATGAGGAATGCTTACTATTTTAAGTGCACCACACTGTTCCATACCAAAAGGGTCTGTTACACATTACCTGTTAAGAACTGTCTAAACAAAAAGTGTCATTGAATCATATTACTTCATCAACAGAATGGTTTGAAAGTATGAATTAGCATTTATTAATTCTCGCAAAGCACTACCTAGTTAACATTATCAGCAAGTGTTCTACGTTTTGCCTGTTTGTCCCACATTCTGAAAGGTAGTCATAGCTCTCAAACTCTTAGCACAAGGAATCTGGATAATGCCTAAAATAAATATTGCTCTTATAAACTTTACAAAGTTGCTAGAACATATCTCTCAACCTCTTAGTGCAAAGCCATACATAATGGGGGGGGGGGGGTCAAAGGCCCAAAAATAGGGACAATTTTTAAATATTGCTCTTACAAACTTAGAAAATTGATGGAATAACAAGTCTTGCGTTAGTGCGGTACTGGACAAGAAGCTTCCCATTTCTGGAGCTAGAGGTTTTCTTTTTCTGCCATATCAAGTGCTGACAAACTGTACATAGAAGAAAGACACAATGGATATTCAGGAGGGAAACGTCTGCAATCAATTTAAATAAACCTTGACTCCTTAAATTTTATGGGAGAGCAAAGCAGCCATTGTTATAAGTCACATGTCTGTTGGTACTAACGGAAATACTGTAACATTACACAATGTGAAGAGCAGTAAAAGTGTGTTATTTCACTTTGACAGGATTTCATTTGTGCACAGTGTTTATATCACATTTGGACTGCATCAGTAGCACTGTAAAACACTCAGGTTTACTGTATTTCCTGAAATATACAGTGACACTTTTCTTTGCTGGTGTAATGACAGTCCAGGAACTGGCTGGCATTAAGAAATATTAGTTAGCACTTGGCTACATCACAGAACTCACCTGGCAAATTGCCCACCATTTCAGTAGGTCCTGTTTTTCTTTCTAAATTTTTTGGAATAATTATGTTATTAATATGATGACTGATAAAAAAAAGTCTAAGACCACTATAGTTTGGACTGAATAGTTTTAATTCTATAATTCTGAAGGTGAATCAGCTTTGCAAATGGTGACCAAGAAGTCTGACATCGGCAAATACAAGGCTTGCCTGGCTAACAAAAACCTTGCAGTTAAGAATTTCCAAAGCAAGGCATACCTTGTGATGTCCAAAATAAGTAAACACATGAACAAAAGTCACTTTTTTAGGATAGAAACTTGATTTGAAACTGTAAATTAGTTTTAAATATGATGTAAATTGTCTGTGCATTCAGAAACTATAGTGATTTTCTAATTTAAGACATCCATTTCAACATACCCCTCAATCTCTCAGAGCAAGAAATACTGACAAAGCCACAAATAATGGTGGGGTGAGACAAAGGCCCAAAAATAGGGAGGAAACCGAGGAACATATTTTATATGTTGCTCCTGTAAACTCGTATAGTTCTAGAATAACAGGCTTTACATTATTATGTATTTTCTGAGGTATACAAAGTCTGAAATTCCAAAATATACCATTATTTATTATTATTTAGTGACATCAGTCTTCACGTTGGTATTGTGCAATTCCATTGGAGTGGGGGATTGCATAATTATGTATGCAAATTTATGTTAATTAGCACCCTGATTTTTGGCAAATTGCACCTACCTTTTATGGGCCTTTGCCCAGACATTTGATGTTTCCAGGTTGAAACGTATGAGTCAGGAGCTCAACACATCTGTAGATCAATCTGGGGGGATTTTTGTTATGACTTACCAACTACTCCCCCATCTCTTTGGAGCTAATGGTTGTTGCCTGAAGGGAGAGTGTGCACTGAAGATGTGCAGCATATCACCCCACCTCTGCAGCAGCAGCTCAGCCATGTCTCCACCCTTTTCCCTTTCTAGGCACACATACCTATGCTCCATCCTTAGTCTTCACTAGAGATCAATATTAGAAATACCCATTGGACAGTCCACTCACCCTGGGATGGTAACACCCATTCCCTCCATGCTACTCTGTCAACTGAGCACTAATCAAACCTAGGTCGGCTGTGTCATAGCCAGGGCTTTTGTCTCTATGCATACCTCTCAACCTGGAAATAAGACAAGGCCCATGAACAATAGGTACAGATTGTATGCTGATTAACATAGAATTTGCATATGCAATTACGTAACCCCACCCACCCAAATGGAATTGTGGGATACCAACTTTCAAACGCAAACTGAAGAACAGACAGACAAAATATGGCACGAAAGTCACCCTGCAGCCATTCCAATGTCCCATTACGTGGCTATTTTGCCCCATTTACCATAAACACTAATGCATACAGTTTTACTTCTACAATGATTATTTGGATTTGATTTTTACATTTTATAGCACAATGCACAAACACTAATAGATATCTGCTAAACAAAGCAATACTGTCTCACAATGAAAATAGACTTAGCATTAAAACTTCTTTGCCCTTGAAACTCACATTCATTGAAACAGCATTAAAACCTATACCACATTCAAAGAAAATGCATCTGGCCAGTGGTGGATAAAAAAATTACCTTTGGGATTTTTTCAAATCATAGGCCCCTTGCACACAAAACAAGAAACATACATACATATATGTCACTTGTTATACTTAGAGCACATTTTAAATTTATTGTTTGAACATTTTTCTAGTAGTCAATGAAACAAAATGCATGAACCAGTAATGACAAAACTGCCCAATTCAGAACATTTCCATCATAAAAGTCTACTTCCACACACACATACACACACACACACACACACACACATATATATATATATATATATATATATATATATATATATATATATATATATATATATATATATATATATATATATATATATATATATATCTATATATATATAGATAGAATGACAGTAGTGCAAGCCATGGGCATCTTGTACAGCTTCTCGAACTTATTTTCAATTTCAGTTTTTTGCTTGACTGACTCTGATTTGTGTTATCAGATCATCTCAATAGCTGTAAATGCACAACAAAATAAACTAGGTGAACTGCATATTTTAAGACTTCCAATTTTTAGTCCAAGTACTGACAGACCCACTCCTACATTCATCCCAATGCATCAAAACTACCATTATAATCCAGTTGCTGTTAATTGACCACTCTTGCTTCTCCACTGTCTACAGTGGAAAAATATGTGTTTTATCTTGAATGCTGGAAAATGTACTGTACTTGTTTAAAATAGTTTTCTTATAATGCAGCACAGAACATAATCATTCTGATTTTCTGCTCCTGAATTTGGGTTAATGATATCTGTTGCTCTTTCCACTGAGACACAAATGCCCTTGTGCATGACATTTTCTGACTTCTGTTATATCTGTAGCTACACCTTTGACTTGTTACACCCACCCCATTTAAAAGTACAACAACACCGTACAGTATCAGCAATGCATCTACGTACTGTGGGAATAGAACCCACAGTCTTCTGCATCATATTTAACCTGTTATGCTATTAACAATGCAAGCAGACAGCATAACCAACACTAAACTCTTCTTCCCCTGAAGCTGTCAGTTCCTTGTAAAATCTACTCGACACTCAAATGTATCTCTCAACTTTGCAACACAAGAAATCTGGAAAAAGCCAAAATTTATTTGGGGGGGGGGGCAAAAGCCCAAAAACCAGGGACACATTTTAAACATTGCATAATTTTGGAAAGTTGCTAGAATAAAATATTGTGTTGCCACCATGCATTTCACTGCCAACTCATGAACCCAGAACCCTGTGTACTACAGTCAGAGCAACATATCAGTATGCCAAATCAGTGGTTTCCAGAAAGATAGGAACCTTAGGAAGCGTGAAACTCAAATGGCCATCATTTACTGAACTCAGTTCTCACTTCTCACCAAAGCTCTCAACCTCTTAGCACAAAAACACCTGGACAGAGCCAATAATGGGGGAATATAGCCCCAAAAATAGGGACAATTTTAAGTACTGATCTTATAAACCTAGAAAATTGCTAGAATAAAAGGTTTTGTATTGCCATTTATTTTCTGAAGAATATGAAGTCTGAAATTCAAATGCCTGTCATAATTTAGGGAATTCAATCCTTCAGTGATTTGCCACAAAAATCCAGAAAACCACAGCTTTTATGAGGAACAGAACAAAAATATGAAGCATAAATCTGCAAAGGTTTCACAATTGGTGGTAGGCAGGAATTCAGCGTTTATTTCTCGCTATAGCTCTCAACCTCTTAGACAAATATCATGGACAAAGCCAATAATGGGGGAATACAGAATTCAATTCTTACTTCTCACCATAGCTCTCAACATCTTAGCAGAAAAAACTTGGACAAAGCCAATAATGGGGGAATACAGCCCCAACAATAGGGATATATTTCAAATACTGATCTTATAAACTTAGAAAATTGCTAGAATAAAAGGTTTTGTGTTACCATTTATTCTCTGAAAAATATGAAGTCTGAAATTTAGTACAGAACAAAAATATGAGGCATAAATATGCAAAGGTTTCACAAGTGGTTGTGGGTATGGACCTTAGGCTCTTGTTACCTGTACCCAAGGTACAAGGTTTGAGCCTGGGTACCTGTAGCCACCGGGTATATTCACCTGGGGCATTTCACACACACACACACACACACACACACACACACACACACACACACACACACACACACACACATGCACACCAGTCCTAGCATAAAATACCTCTACAGTCCATTCCTGCTTGCAGTAGCTACTCAGAATGTCAGTGCATGAATGTCAGTATGTGAATACCTCTGCAGTTGTCTCCAGAATGTCTGCTTGTTACCATATCTGCAGCTACCCAGAATGGTGCGAATACCTCTGCAGTAGTACACAGAATCATCTGCTTGTTACCATTCCAATATCTGCAGTCATTGTTACCATCCCTCGTAGCTGGAGCAGCTGCCAGCTGGAAATGCACATGTGAGCCCTTGAGCTCAATTTAGACAGGCTGGTAGGCTGTTTTACAGAGCTGATGTAATTGTGTACATGATGACATCAGCTCAAAAAGCTGGAAAACAAAAAAATTAAAATAAAAAGCTGGGAAATTCAGAAATTAAAGGGTGCTATTCGGGAATCATGGCACCTCATTAGCTGGACCCCAAAACTCGATAAAAAATGAGTAATTTGGTACAATTGGGAGGTATGTCTCTGCTAACAGAGTATTTTTACTTTAAAATAAGTTTTAGAGAAATGATGGACATAGCCCCTTAGAATTAGGGGAATGTAACTCCCAGAAGAAAATAATCACTGAATGTGTTTTGCAGTTCCATATCACAGACCTGAGCTTACTATTTCTGTCTTTAGTTGGCTCGCAAAGGGCCTAACTAAATTCCTGGCCAATGCACCCATAAAATCCTTTTCTTGCTAAAGTCTTTCTGGAAATAATGCACATGCTATTAGTTTATAGTTTGGTTTAGCTCTGTGCATATAGGAGATGTATCTGCTTCCTAAAACCTTTGCAATGTATTAATGAGTTTTTGGAATTAAAATAATTACAATGGCAACACAGAACAAATGCTGTGATCCATCCAGGGTTAAATGACCAATATTCTGTAAATAGTATTTTAAAATTGAAGGGTAATTCAGAAATGTAAAAATATTTTTAGTGTGTTTTTTATATACATGGGTATATACAGCACCTTTTTATGTATAGAGTGTTAATGATGTTGTTTGTTTTTAACATAACTTGATTGCACATACTGACTGGTTATCCAATCAAATGGCTTAGTTAGGGTATATAAAGTGGTTGCCTGTACTTGTTTTTATTCTGATGAAGTCGCATATTTTTAGGAACAAAAGCGCTCAATAAATCATATATTAATGGTTCCAGTCTCAGTTCTGGCTTTTGTTTATTTATTTACTTCTGTGATTAATATATCATGTAGTACAGAGACCATTCACAAAATTTAGTTTGCAGGACAGACCTAATGGAGTATAAATTGATACTGCTATCTCTGTGCATTATTTATTAAGGTTACTGATTCAACAGTTCTCAAGGTAGAAAAGTTGCTTGGAGATTTTGTAGCATAACAAAATCTTCCCGAATTCCGGTGAGACTTCGAATTCTTATAGGTAATGATCCCTGTAGGCAACATTATTGTGGAGTCTGCAAGAGGTCAATTGTGTGTGTGTGTGTGTGTGTGTGTGTGTAAATATATATATATATATATATATATATATATATATATGTGTGTGTGTGTGTGTGTGTGTGTGTGTGTGTGTGTGTGTGTGTGTGTGCATCAGTAAACTATGAACATTCATAAGAGTGGACACAGACAAAGTAATAATTTTATACTGAAGTGTAAAATGATTGAGCATCAGAAAAAGGAAAACTATTTCTTTTGTGGGTGGGACAAGTGCCCCATTACCACCCACACCCCTGCTAATTATATATATTATCTCTGAGATCACACAACAATGAGGCAAGGGCAAATTCTCTTACCCCACTGCCCTTACCCTGTGCAATGTGATCCAATGCAAAAGATGGCCAGCAGAAATTCAGTGCAACAGAGCATTCATGTGAGAGTTGGCTGTTGTCAGCTGTAAGCATACATGAATATATATTATAGATATATGTATATATGGGCATATATATATATATATATATATATATATATATATATATATATATATATATATATATATATATATATATATATATACATATATACATACATATATATATATATATATATATATATATATATATATATATAGATATAGATATAGATATATATGGGTCTACTATGGTTGATTGAAAACTCACTTGAATGAAAATGAAATTACTAGGACCACTTCACTGAAAGCTCACTTATTTATATATAAATATATGTATAAATATATATATATATATATATATATATATATATATATATATATATATATATATATATATATATATATATATATTTATATATGGGTCTGCTACAGTTGATTCAAGACTCACTTGATTGAAAATGAAATTACTAGGACCACTTCATTGAAAGCTCACTTTACTGGAAACTCACTTGACTGAAACTCATTTCTTTGAAAGTCAAAAATGGCCTTTTCCCCACTGTAGTGCGACCCTGGAGTTAGTATATAAAGTAAGGGGGGGGCGAAGCCCCCTCACATATCTTGGTTATATATTCTCTTTTGGAAACAGTTATTTATTGCAATTGTAAGTGTCACTGTGTATAGTTTAAAATGTTTATAATATGTGGGGGGCTATGCCCCCTCCACACACCCCTTACTTTATATACTAACTTCAGGGTCACACTACAGTGGGGAAAAGGCCATTTATGACTTTCAACGAAATGAGTTTCAAAGAAATGAGTTTTTAGTGAAGTGAGCTTTCAATGAAATGGTCCTAGCAATTTCATTTTCAGTGAAGTGAGTTTTCAGTCAACCGTAGTAGACCCATATAGATATATATTGAGCATGTAGCCCAGGCTGGTATGACCCTGACCTTGAGTAGCATCTTACCCTCACCAAGAATGATGCCACAGTATGAAGACAAGATGATCAATTTCAACAATTGGCTTAAGTATTGGTGTCATTCAAAGGGGATCCAATGCCTATCAGCTTGGGATGATATGCACGACAAGCCACGATGCTTTGCTAGGGACGGCTTGCACCTGTCACCCCTGGGCTTTCGGATATTGGCAAAGGCTCTTGCTACCCTCATAGTGCCCTTTTTAGGCAAGGCTCAAAAGACAAACCCACCTCCATAGGTATCACAAGGGATAAGAAACTAAGAGTAATGCTACTCAACGCTAGAAGTCTAAACCTCAAGATGCACGCACTCAAAACTCTCCTTAGCATGGAGAACATCGATATCTGTGCAGTAACAGAAACCTGGTTCAGGGGTTCCGAGAGCACCCCAGCACTACCAGGTTATACCTCATACCATGCTTTTCGGCCCCAAAACTTGGACTGAACCACAAAAGGAGGGGGAGTATCGATATTCATCAAAGATACCCACACCTCCAGGTTGGTGGCAAAGCACGAAGCATCGGAGACTATCCATGTGCAACTAACAGTGGGTAAAACTGCCTTCCAGTTTATAGCCTGCTACAGACCACCCTCCCAAACCCAGGAACCCCACTCGGCCTTCCTGAGAACACTGGAAAATATGAAGGTCTCTCCGAACACCATTATATTGGGCGACTTCAACTACCCAAACATAGATTGGGAGCATTACTCTAGCTCCAACACCCTTGCCCAAAGGTTCCTAGAATTCATAAACTCAAATGCTATGGAACAACTTGTTACCACTCCCACAAGAGGGGAAAACATACTGGACCTGATCATCACCAACATGGGGACTCTATGCTCCAGACCAGAAGTGTATCCCTCACTGGTAAGATCAGACCATAAACTGATCTCACTGGATATTCACATCCCAACCCCACCCCCTGCCCAGAAAACCACAGTGAAAAACTTCTCTAAAGCAAATTTCACACTCCTCAAAACCGAGGTGGAATCCTTCAAAGCCCCCGGGCCTGTGGAAAATACAGCCTAGACCGCAGAATCCTTTATAAATGCATTCTATGAACACCTTCAGGACTGCATGGATCATGCAATCCCAAATAAAACCAAGACCCAATCCTCCAAAGGCAGACGACCTGTCTGGTGGACCCCAGCCATAAACAAACTATACAATAGAAGGAGGAAGCTACTACATGATAGAACAAAATCCCAAAAAGGGAAGGCATCTCTGATCAGTATTAGCAAAAAACTAAGGGCACTCATAAAATCGTCAAAGGCCAGTTTCGAGAGAAAAATTGCACAGGACACTAAGGATAATCACAAGGCTTTCTTTAGTTATGTTAGGAACCTGGGTGGGAATTCCCAGATATGCTCAGAATTAGTCCAAAATGACAAAAAATACACTGATCCCACAGACATTGCCAACATCCTAGCTGACAGGTTCAGCGCAAACTTCTCCCCACCCTCCCCACCAAAAGGGCAAATATCTATCCCAGCAGAGTGCTGCCCCCCTGACATCTCAGATGCTCAGGTGGGAGCCGCCCTCTCCAAAGCAAAAAACACAGCATCAATGGGACCAGACGGTATCCCAGGCTGCGTCCTACATGAACTCCAAGAAGAGCTAAACCCAAACATAAAACTACTGTTCAATCTTAGCCTTACTACAGGATATGTACCCAAAGAGTGGCGTACAGCAACAGTGGTCCCTCTCCACAAAGGTGGTGCCTCAACGGACCCTGGAAACTATCGCCCCATAAGCCTGACTAGCTTGGTCTGCAAAGCTATGGAAAGGATCATCAGGGACCTCATAAATAAAGATATTGGGGACCTACAGACACTGGATCCTACCCAGTTTGGCTTTGTTAAGGGCAGATCCTACCTCTTAAACCTGGTTGACTTCTTTGAAACAGTCACCAAGGCCATTGACGAAGGGAAGGTGGTCCACACAGCCTATCTGGACCTCGCAAAAGCCTTCGATACAATACCCCATTCGGGCATTATAGATAAGCTCACCAGCTTAAATATAAACCCCTATGTCACTAGATGGGTTGCAAACTGGCTCAAGGACAGAACCCACATGGTTAGAATTGCTGGAGCCATGTCAGACTCCAAACCAGTTACAAGTGGCGTCCCACAAGGCTCAGTCCTGGGACCTCTCTTGTTTGGTATATATTTCTCGGAGGTACAGGCCAACACGGAAGGACTGTGGCTGACCAAGTTCGCAGATGACTGCAAACTGGGCGCCATAATCGACTCTCCAGCCGGCACAAGCATCCTTCAAAAGGGCCTCGTAGAAACAGACAACTGGTGCCAGAGCCATGGCCTCAAGCTAAACGCCAAAAAGTGTATAGTCATCCCCTTTGGCAAAAACAAAGTGCCCACAAATTACCACATAGGTGGTAATCCATTAATTACAGAAGAAGTAATTAGGGACCAGGGGACCCAAGTTGATAGCAATCTCTCATTTGACAACCACGTGGCCAAAGTGGTTAGAAAAACATTTTATATAGCCCACCTAATCATGAAGGGATTCACATCTAGATTAGGGGAGGTCATCATGCCTCTTTACTCATCCCTCATCAGGCCCATAATTGAGTACAATGCCCCTTTTGGGATGTACCTTACCAAACACCTGCAGCAACTGGAAAGACCCCAAAAGTACCTCACCAAGAGGATCAAAGGGCTCAAACAGATGCCATATGCTGCCCGGTTAAAGAAACTCCAGCTCTACTCAGTGGCATACCGCCTGCTCAGAGGTGACCTGTGCCTGACGTATAAGGCCATGTCCAACCCGGAATTAAGGGACATGCTGCACCTCAAAAAATCCAAATCCCATCGAGCTACACGCTCGAGAGACTTGAACCTCAGCACTGAAATAAATAGGACATGCTGGAGGGACAGATTCATAACCCAGAGGCTCCCTTCACTCTGGAATAAAATCCCAGTCCAGGTTAGGCAGAGTCCCTCATTGACTCTTTTCAAGAGGAATCTTGATGAGTGGATGGGAGATCGCAGGTTTACCCCGGGTATCACTTCGGTGTCATTGTTAGACAGAGGCACAGTATACTAACCTCGAAAAAGGGCATAGCAAAATTAATTTAAAATGGGTGGCGAAAGCCAAACATACTCTGGCTAGGCTTATAAATGCCCTAGGGTAGATAGCCTAGTATGAACCTATGAACCTATGAACCTATATATATATATATATATATATATATATATATATATATATATATATATATATATATACATATATATATATATATATATATATATATATATATATATATATATATATATATATATATATATATAAAATATGTATGCATATTTATTATAAAGAATATTAAATTCATAGCTCATGCATTCTGTAATATTTCATCACTGAAGTACAGTTTGATGCGTTATACCATAGTACACAATGCCAACAGCTTAGCAGGTAGTACATTAACCTTTGATGCCAAGAAAACTAGAAAGCTATGTATTCTCTTTCCACTCCACTTGCATTCATGTCATCATACTGATACTGTAGTGCTACATTCCTGAAGTGCTGCCATTTGGATGAGATGTTAAGTAAAGTCCATCTGCTTGAGCCTGTGTAAATTCAGATAGTGATTAAAGATCCCCATGGAGTAGATCAACGGAACTCTCTGGACTATTTATTTTTATTAAACTCATTCCATGAATACAGTTTGTGTATTTCAACAAATTGAGTAAAACCAAACAAACTAAATATATAGGTAAGAACAATAATTCAGCAGAATCATCTACAAGTTAAGCCTATCAAAAATAAGTACACACATACATCCGAGGAAGAAAAGTCCTATGGTATACATTAAAGGTGGTACCTTAAATGAAGGAAAAGGTTTCCATGCACTGAACAAATGCTCTTTTGCAATAAAAAGGAAAAGGTAGCTATGAAAAATGTAAAACAATTGAATGCATTCTTAAATGTATCTATATGTCTCTACATGTATATGTATAATGTGTGTGTATATATGTATAGATATGCATGCATACACATATATTTGTGTGTGCACACATAAATATATATATATATATATATAGATATATATATATATATATATATATATATATATATATATATATATATATACATATACATATACACACACACACACACACACACACACACACACACACACACACACACACACACACACACACACACACACACACATACCCACACCAGGTGACACTGACACCCATCCCAGTTTTACATGATTTCTGGAATGCCCCACCTTTCACATTTAACTAGTAATTTATTTATTCACATATGGTTTAACATTCCATTTCTTATTACATATAACATCCTATCATCTCCCTAGTAATTCATGTAAGAATAGCATGTCAACTAAGCTATCTTATGTTTAAACTAACTGTGTATCTGAAAATGAATCTGAAAATGTTATTGCCTGGGGGTCCAGTTTCTTCATATTTTATTTCTTGCCAGACAGTCAGGTTTCTGTACAACTAAGATGTCAGGAATTTGTAGTGCTATATATGCATGCACTTGAGGGCCTTTGTTATAAATATTTCAAAGATGGTATGATATATATGAAGGCCTGGGTGGGACTGTGAATTAAGCAGTAGTGATAAAGGAGCTGCTATAGATATGGTGTTTAGTGTCGGTATGTGATGAGTTGGATCTAGGTTTGGGTCGATGTCGCCCCTAAGATTTATGGTTATGGAGGCACAATGGTACAGTTAGAGACATTTCTGCTTGATTTCATGTTTAAAACCCAGGTTGTGAGAAAACATCCATTGCTTTGGATAACTACTTGAAGAGTAGGATATATGAGTGCTGATATAAATGGGGTGTGATTTTCAGATGAGGTTCAGAGGAATTCTTCTTGGGGACGCAATACTGGAGTTCTGTTGGAATTGTGAGGGAAATGGATGCCGAGAGGACATTAACTGTGCAAGTACTAGTGTGAGGAATTATGGGAGAAATATGCTTCTGAGAAATAAAGGGATTTGAGGGACAGAGGATGTGGATGCAGTTAAAATAAGAAGTAGAGAGGATTTATTTGGGTAAAGCAGAAGCTGAAATATAAAATAATAGATTGCGCTGAGAGTGATGGCTTAAAACTGATTTTTGAGATGTCTGGGTGTTTAAGAGCACATGTATGGGGAATATTGATATGAAGGAAGATGAATTTATTTGGTGAGGTGTCTGTTAGTGTAGAACAGCTATGGCTAAGGAAGGGTAGTAAAGCAACAATACTCATTTAGTTGTGTATTGATATAGAGAGATTTAGGACAGGGGAAACAGCAGGTGAGATGAGGGGAAGGCTGAGAGAGATGCATACAGGAAGATATGACAGATAAATATTAATCTGAATGTGGCAGTTCCTAAATGCTGCATCCCTTATATGGGTCATCTATGGAATGATCACAGTTATTCTCACTAGGGCATACAATTATCAGCCATGGGATAGGTAAGACCAATCAGAAAATGTTAATTCAAGAATCAAGCACCAAAAGGGAATTGGCTAAGCTTAAAATGTCCTCCAAGTGAATCTATGTTGTGGTAGTAAATAGTTATAAAAAATACCCTTTTTAGATCACTAAGTGCCTCTCTCACCCCCCCCCCCCCAGTCTTCAACATCTTCTGGCGCCTTTGTCAGCAGTTATTAAGAAGGCACAAAGTAGAACATGTTTTCATTAATTTACTGACTGAAGACACCTAGAAACCAGGGGTATGAAGTAACTGGTTTACACAGTGTAATCTAATGATCATGAGAAAGCACAGTTGTCAGTTTGGTAAGTGATCCTTAAAGTGTAAGGACTACTCCTTGGGGAGAATGTCTCAGCCACTTTGCAGTATAGAGTAGGCGCATACATTACTAACACGTTATTTGGCAGTGAGGCTCTTCATGTTAAACTTGCTTCCATTGCACAATGACAATAATCTCAGTTGACTGCTGCTCACAGGTGCAATTTTGCACAAGGCCAGTTCACAGAGGTTTGACTTGTGGCAGACCTACTGTTATTTAAGGGACAATAGGCCAATGTAATGTTCACAGGCTCCCAATGGAAACAAAAAGAGAAAAACACTACAGTGAATGAGGTTTGGTAACAAACCAATTTATCCAGGGACATCTTCAGGTGGGGTTAGGTAGAAATAGTAGTGGAAATTAAAAGGGTAGGAGAAGTAGGGTAATGTAGTGGGGGATGAAATGGTTAAATGGGAATATAGCATGACTGGGAGGAAATGAGATAAGGGTAGGGAGGGGCTTAATGGGTTTTACGCAAGTGTAACTGGGTAAGGAATCACAATTTGTCATGAATTTCCTGCTGCAAGTAGCATGTTTGTGATGACCTGTAGGTACTCTAGTACAGGTAGGGTTTGGACAGCTTTTAGTTGGTGGGTAAGGCTGGGTGTCAGGGTTCCTATTACGTGATCGAAAGTATAAAACTTCGAACACCACAAGATCGAACTTGTTTGTTCGAAGTTTTATAATTTTGAAAAAAAAAAAAAAAAAAAAAAACAACGGACAGAAAGTAACTGTCGCAAGCAGGGGGGCAAGCCTCCCTGCACCCCCCACACCCCCTGCTCTTTAAATATACCAACTCTGAGATATCACTACAGTCCCCTTTCCACACTGTAGTGCGATATCGGAGTTGGTATATTTAAAGAGAGGGGGTGTGGGGGTGCAGGGGGGCTTGCCCCCCTGCTTACAACAGTTATTGAACTGTTTTTTTTTTTTTAATTTTTTTTTTTTTTTTTTTTATTTGAATTGCTGAAACTTTGAACATTTGTGTTCGATGTTTTCAGGTTCGAAGTTTCAGCAATTTGATAATGCAGTAGGAATCCTGGGTGTCAAGGGTTTAAGTTTTTTTTTTTGGTGGTTTTGGTTGTGAATGCATAGTTTTCAGTTGGTGTTTGTGGACGTGAGTATTTGCATGGCTTTGTTGGTAGAAGGGGAGATATGGTGTGGTGTGATTTTGCGGTCTTTCCTGGTGTCTCTGGTATGGTTCACTTGTTAACTTTTAAAGTGGTCTTTGGTAGTAGGTTGAAGCCTTTCCAAGGGGGTAATTTTAGTAAGTGAAATGTTAAAGTACAACTGGGGCTTACATCAGTGATTGCATTCCTGTGTAACTGAAATATAAAGTACAATCGGGGCTTACATCGGTGATTGTATTCCTGTGTAACTGAAATGATAAAGTGAAATGATAAAGTACAACTGGAATTGATAAAGTACAACTGGGGCTTACATCGGTGATTAAGTTCCTGTCTCAGTTATACAAGCAAGATACTTATCGTGGGTGGGTGGTTAGATTGTTTCTTTTGGTGAGCAGCTCCGTTTTCTTATGCTTTCAATTGGGTTTGGATTTCGATGATGGGGGTAGTCTACTGTGCTATTTATGAGGTATTTTCCTCAGCTGAAGCTTTGAATGGTTTTCACGCACTCTGAGCAGGTATGGGGACTCCCATCCTTCCTTATTGAAGCAGTGGCAAGACTTGAATATAGGCATGGGCTTTAATTATGTGAAGTTACTTTTGAACTATTTTTCTCCACTGGAAACTGACCTCCGTGCTAGAACTGATGTGCTTTATCAAAGGTTAGTTGATAATTTCAGCTCAGAATATTGCATAGAAAAACTTCAACTGACATTTACACAGGTTAAATCTTTTGGTGAGAGACTGTGTAAGACCAAACAGCATAAATTAAGGAGAGATCTGTTGGATTTCCAAAATGGTCATGTCTTTGTATGGCCTAGGTACCAAGAAGGTCAGGCCAAGTCTATGCAGTATGTACAGAAGCATAGTAATCTAGCAGCAAGTGTTGTATCTACTAATAATCTGTTTCAACAGCTTAATAACTCTGAGTTTATTCCACAGTCAGTGGTTTCCTCTAATAGGGTGAGCGCTTTAGACCCTATAGATTTTCCAACCACAGACACACCTCCACCTAATCAAGAGGCCATGCAAGGCTATAAGAATCCAGGAGCTATACCTAAAAGCAGCTGTACACCAGGCACCTCGAATCCATCTTTTTTACCTTATCAAAGGAAGTTTGCCCCCAACTCCAGGGGAAGATCCAGCAGCAGGGGACCAAGAAAACGGAAGTCTTCAGAAGAAGGGAATATAGTCAACAGAAGAACCAGGCATTGACTCTTGTGTTTAATTTTTCTAGCTATAATATGGACACAGCTATGCATAGCCTTCTTAACAGAGGACTTACATTTATTCCGTCAACTAAAACATCATTAGAGGACACTCTTTTGGACTTAAGATTATTTTGTAGACGAGTTTGCCTAAGGTTGTTTTTCCCGACTGATGTTACCAGGATGAGTGAGGTAATTAAATCTCGTAACATACTTAAAAATAATAGTACCTTTATACCTCCTATACATCCTATGGTGCAATGTTTTCTAGATCTATGCGAAAGAGATTTCTACACATTGTTTTCTTCAGCATGTAAAAACACAAAAGGAAGATTTTGCAATCTCAATAGGGATGAATTTCAAGCCCTGGTTAAATTGAGGAGTGATGATAATCTGATTGTGAAACCTGCTGATAAAGGGGGGGGTGTAGTTCTGATGGATGTGGATGACTATGTGAACAGCATGAGATTGCTATTGTTGTCTGAACACAATACCTATAAGCACATCACTGCACAGCAGGTCTCTTCCATTATACTAACAGTTCATGAAAATGTATATGATCTATTATTATGTAGACAAATTAGTGTTGAAATGTATGAATACTTGTTAATATCAGACCCCGTTATTCCCATAGTCAAGGGACTCCCCAAGATCCACAAAGAGATTTGGCCTGTTCCGATGAGACCTATTGTAGCAGGTGAGGGGTGGGTCACCGCCCATATATCGATCTTTTTGGAGAGCCTCCTACATCCAGTAGTGAGTAATTGTCACACCATTCTTAGTGACACTTACCAACTTATAGATAGCCTTAAGGGCCTACATTTAGAAATGAAGGACACAGAGTACCTCCTCATAACCATGGATGTGGAAAAGCTCTTTACCTCTATCCCTAATGATATAGGGATACAGTACATTAGAGAGCTTTTGCATAAAGAAACACAATATACAAATGATAGAATAATACTGATAACTCAGCTTCTTGACACAGTGCTTAACAACAATGTGTTTATTTTTGAAAATGACTACTATCTACAGGCATGGGGGGTTGCCATGGGCACCCCCTGTGCCAATAGTTATGCTAATTTGGTGGTCTACTGGTGGGAAAAGTTGTTCCTGTTTACCCACGAATCTTCTAGATACACAAGATACTATAGAAGGTTCGTGGATGACATACTTATAGTTTGGGAAGGTACGTCAGATAGTTTTCATCATTTCCTTGGTTATCTACAAACTACAACAGACTTTTTGAGGTTTACAGTGGAGATTTCAAGTTATGAAGTTAATTTCCTTGACGTCACGCTCAGGCTGACAAAAGAGGGTGAAATTGTGACCAGGATTTACAGGAAAGCTGTATGGAAGAATGCATTGTTAGCACCAGATAGCATGCACCCAACCTATACCTTTCGTGGCATAGTCACTAGTCAATTTATAAGAGTATCTAGACTATGTCAAAACAAAGATGATCTTTTGAATGAAGTTAATAATATGGAAACCCTGTTTAGGGATAGGGGATATGACATGACTATGGTTAGAAGGGTAAGAAATGAAATTTTTGGAGTTTTAGAACATGATGCTAGTCCGGTGTTCCATATTAAGAATGGACGTAGGATGGAAGCCACTATTGGCCCCAATATCCGTGGAAAAAGGCTTAGTTATGTCATTAAATTCACCAATGAAGTGGAAAGTGTAAGAAGTGTGATTAGGAAGCACTGGAATGTCCTTTCGGTAAATAAAGAAATTAGTAAGATTGTAGGACCTACACCAACATTTTGCTATAGGAATTGCAACAATCTTAAGAGGCAATTATGTAATGACCGGCAGGTCACGAATATAAGGAAATCCACTGGTCTAGTACTAGGGGACCTGGTCAGAAAAGGAACATATCCTTGTTTACACTGCCCAAGGTGCAAGAGCATTAGCAATACACAGACTTATCAACATCCCAGTATGAATTTTGTTTTCAAACCCAAGTACTATGCTGACTGCAATACCAAAAATGTGATTTATTTGGCCACCTGTTCTTTTTGTACAGCATTTTACGTGGGTCTAACCAAGAGAAGGCTAAGGGACCGTATCTATGACCACCTTTATGAGATCCGCAAGCAGGATGACACTAATGCATTGGCCAGGCATATTAAAGAGTGTCCCTCTCATTCTTTCACTTTTAGGGTTTTGGACATAATTATTCCAACTTTAAGAAGAGGTAGTATTGAACAAAGGTTGGCTAGAGCCGAGTTACACTGGATTTTAAAATTAGCGGCACACAATTCTCCAGGGCTGAATGGCTTCATCTCTATTAAACCGATGTTGATTGAACGTAAATAAAGTTGGCTTTTGCTCTCTAGAATTCTATAGCCCATACTTCCCTAGTAAGTTAGGATATTAAAAGTGGGTATTATCCCCCTTTTTTTCCTCTTAATTTGTGGTTAGCCAACCGGGCATTTTCTTTATCTATAGCTTTTTAGGAGTGTGATGTATAAGCATTTAATGCTAGGGATATCTTGCCACCTTGGAAGTTGTTGTTCAACATTACAGTATATGCTGGATTTACTAAACATCATTAATTTTACACTAGGACACGTACTCCCTATATTATAGATGTTCACGATGGAATAGATAAGTATAGTACTTAGGTATTCAGGTTATATATACAGGTTTTATATTTTAATTTTTATTTTAGTGCTTATTATATTTTATAGTAAGGGCATGTTTTAACATGATAGAATGGCGTTTTGAGATTAGCCCTTGGTTTGATATATATACATATGTAGCAAGGGTATGTTTTAGTTGGATAGAATGGTGTTTTGAGTAACCCTTCATCCTATATATCTATATTTGTCTTGGTATATAACCCTGCATGTTCACCTGGGGTGACACTCCTCCACTATGAGATGTAGGATTAGAACTGCCCTTTTGAGTCCAGCTACACTGATATACAGGAATAGTTTTGATTTTCAAAGGAAGCATTGTGGAGATGTCGTTTGAATAAATATCTTGCCATTGTTGTCCTATAAGGGTATATAGTTACACATACACATCTCTATACCATAGATATATTTTATATCTGTTGTTTTGTGAATATGTGGTTATGTTTGTTTTATGATTTATATGTATTTGTATAGTATATTCTCTAAACATGTTGTGTAGTATACTACTATGTAAATTTAGTGGCAAATACAGCACTTTTTTATAGGTTCTTGTTAATTTTTCAGACACATAACACGTTCTATGTTTCATGTAAAATAAGCATCACTAGGATAGTAATGCTGAATTAATAATGGTGTATTTTGCAACATGATTTATCCTAATGCGTATGAAATAGTATGTAGTTCGTGTAAATATACAGATACTGCCTTTACTTCATTACTAGAGAATCAATATACGTGTTTGTAGCGGTTTCGGTTTTATATTGATATATATATATTCCCTTACATATTTTTTATGTTTACTTACTGAAGTTTATATGTGGGACATAAAATTTTAGTAATAGAAAAGATACATCTTTACATGTCTTACGCATGGTGGGTAGGATTCGTATGAAGAATGTATTTAAATGCTGGACCTATATTAAATTTTCTTAGTTCCCCGTCTCTATAGTCTTGTTTTAGGACCGTGGGGACAACTTTTTAGGTCAGGAGGAACTCCCTACAGAGAATCCAGACATGTGACCTCAATAGCGAATAGGATGATGTTTAATTTGCAATGGCAAACAGTTTGTTGATGCTTCTTTGGTGCAGCTTTTTTACCGATGGTGGAACTGTCTTAAATAACTTGCATTGTATAGATTTTCTTACAATTAAGGTAAGGGATTCTAGCTATGTTTATATGAGTTAAGAGACAAGGAACACTATGATAATATTTTGATGAATGTATTCTCAGCCTGTGAGGGATGTGTTCTCATTTCTGAATGCCATTTGCCAAGTTGTCAATGCTTTTGTTCAAACTATGCATTTTGAATTATGAGCTTGTAAATGCATTTCTTATGTCTGAAGTCTGCAGCGTTTTGTATAGCTAGAGAGTTTTTGTAATGCTTTGAAATGTTTTGCGATGAGTGTGAGTGCTGCACTTTAGAAAATGAATTGGATTGAATTTAAACAGCATTTGAATGTAATGATGGCTTTAAATTGATGAAAGGCAATTAAGCTTCATTTTAAATTAATGAGCCCGCCAAAAGTTGTTTAGTATAAGTATTTTGGAATCATTTTGTGACATTGTATCTGATGAAGCATAGTTTAACTATGCGAAAGCGCTTATTCTCTGTTTCCAATAAATGAATTTTTTACATATTTCCATCGTGGACATTTTCAGTGTGTCAGGAGCTTGAGTTGGGACTACTCTATAGAAGGATTTACTCGTGGTGACTGTTCTCACTTTTTGGACTTCATTACTCTGAGCAGGTTTGTTTGACTGCGTGATGGCACTGACAGTCAGAGGAGTGTGGCCATCATATCCCTTAACTGTCCAGATTTCCACAGAATGTCCAGATTTTTGCTTCGTATTTTGGTTGATCCCTCATTAAAATTTGTGGTTTTCTGAGGACTGAAGTTGATAAATGGCAGACATTTCAGTTTCAGACTTCAAATTGCATGGGGATACTCATTGCTGGAGATGTCTTCCTTTTAACTCTCACCTTTCTAAGCTGATAAAATCAATTTTTAAATGTATCCCTATTTTTCGGCCGTTGTCCCCTCATTTTGTAAGACCTTGTCCAGATTTCTTGCACTTAGAGGTTGAGAGGTATCATGGCTTAGTGGTAATTCACATTGTCTTTGGTGTGTAGGGTCCTGGGTTCGAGCTTTGCAGAGACTGTTTATAAGCCACGGTGGTGCAGTGTTATCATTGTTGCCTCACAGCAAGAGGTTCTCCCATTTGATTCTCAGCTGGAGCACCTTCTGTGTGGAGTCTGCATGTCCTCCCTACAGTTGAGTGGCATTCAAAAAACATGCATAGAATGGGCGTGCCTTCATTGAAGGTTGGGTGTCAAGCTGGCACCTTGGTACCCATAAAAAATCTACTGCCAATCATTAGCAGACCAGAGTTCCACTGTGGCAACCCCTAACTAGGAAAAGCTGAAAGACAAACAAACAGAGGTTGAGAGGTATGGTGGCTGTACTTTTGGACTTTGCAGCTTGTGCAGGAGGTCAGGGTTTCGATTCATGTGTTGGCCTGTTGGTCATGGAGGTGTGGCTTTTTTGGCAGAACATTGGCTAGTCTGGGAAGACTGGGGTTGGGAAATATGGTGGGTGGTTGAGAGGGAAGACTTCTCAGTTCTCATGGTCCATGCATGGGAGTGCCCTGTGCCTTTTCATCATGGATATCAAAGAAAATAATAATAATAATAATAATAATAATAATAATAATAATAATAATAATAATAATAATAATAATTGCATGTGCACTCTATCAACTTTTCTAAGTAGTAAGTACGTCTGTCTCTTCTTTGTCTTTGGGTTGGTCCTAATTAAGTTTAGAGCCATGCCTCTTGGCTATCCGGATTTTAATGGAATGTCCAGATTTTTGGCTCATATTTTGGTTTGTTCCCCGTGGGATTTGTGATTTTCTAGCAAATCACTGGGATGGTATGAGGATAGCAGTCACTAGCTGATGACATGCTTTTGGGTTTAGGAATTCAAATCCTGTGGACTGTGTGCATTGAAACAAACCCTGTTACTCTAACAACTTAAAAACGTTCTAAGTGTACACGTGCAATATTGAAGAATGACGCTGTTTTGGACCTTTAGGAGAAGTCAGCAGTGGTGGTTAAAAGCTATTTATAATTCTAGCCACTAATAGGTTTTATTTTGCACTTTAAATGGGTAAAATTCTACTTATTTAAATTTCTGCTAACAGTAAATGTCATCATTTTTAACTCTGTAATGTGACTTTTCAGCAGTTGTTTATATTTGTCCTCCCATGTTGTTGGGCTTTGTCCGATTTCTTCTAAGAGGTTGAGAAATATGTTTTGAGTCTTTGTTTCCTGTGAGCATGTGATGAATATGTAAATTAGGTGACTAATTTTTGGAGTTCTGAGTTTCCAGGGAAAGCAAAACATGTGAGCACGTGAATGTGTAAATAAGGTGATTTTTATTTTTTGTCATGTATTTCAAGGGAAGCACCGAACAAGCTGGTTTTCATTGTGGTTTTCTGGCAGATTAGTGGCAAAATCACTGAAGATTGAAGGTACATAGTAATGGCAAACATTTTTTTTAGATTTATTGTGTGGGACCTGCTATACTATCAACTCTCTGTTGCTAAGAGGTATGTGTTGCCTCATGTTTTGGTACATTTTCATAATTTTTTTTTTGGGAAGTATTGGCAAGTCATTGAGGGTTGAAGTCAGATAACAATGGTATTTGACTGCAGGCCATGTGTTCATCAAAGATTCATGCTACTGTGAGACCTACTGTTAGGGTTGCCAGATGTCCGGTTTTTGACCGGACTGTCCGGTTTTTTGAAAAGTTGTCCGGTTAGAAATTTCATTCAAAACCGGACTTTTTTTTTTTTTAAATTTTGCGGCACTGACGCTGATGTCATCACGTGCGCAATGACATCAGGTCCCTCAGGGCTACCAGCCTGTCGGAATTGAGCTCAAGGAGCTCACTTCCGGTAGTGCGAGCGGGAAGCAAAAGCCAGCATTTAAAGGCAGCATTTTCAGAATGCAACTATGCAAGCGAGCAACAAGAGTTCAACTTTGATCGTAGTGGCAGTAAACAAGGTGTTTTATCTCGTGCGTTGGTTATAGCGTTGGGGTGAGTTCCATGATTCGTGAATCGTGAAGCATATTGTTAACCCTGTGCAACAGAGTTGTGTACCTGTTCCATATGTATGTATATTAAAGGAGGGGGGGCAGGTGTAGCCAGGGCAAGGCTCCTGAAAAGACTTAACTTGAGACTGTACTTGACTACCTAAAAGCAAAAACAACTGGATGCCTGAACTGCATAGTGATTCTGTGGTCAGAATAAAGCTTTCCAGATGTGACCTGACAGTAACTGCCTTGTTTATCATCTAGACTTTGACAGATTGTCTAAATGCAGTGCTCATTCCCTTACCATGAGGCTGAGATGCAGGCTTTTTTCCTTGTTTACTTTGCTTAGAAGTAAGCAAGGGCATCCTGCCTCATAAGCTTTTCCTGGTATGCATTTGATGAACAAACTTGATTATTATAATTAATGTTAAGACTATGTCCATTTGTCATTGTATTGTTCTGACACTGTACAAAGAAAGATGCTGTTTTGATGCATGCTGCAAAGTTTGTAGTTTGGAAGCAGATTTCAACACCTGCAGTCAGTCATGTGTGTTGTGGCTTTTTTAAATGCAGTCATGTGATAATGTGTGGCTTTTTTATAAGCACTGTCTCACTTTACGAGTTTCTTCTCTGCTTTCTGAATTATCTGTTCTCCTTAAGACAGAAAAGCTCTGAATGATTCATGCAAGGGATATGATAAAAATGTAATCAATTCCTTGTATGTGTGTTCCATTACATTGGTCAAGAATGTCCCAAGTAGGTCACTCCACCAAGGATACTATTATGATGGCTGAGCACCACTCTGTCTGGTGTGCTGCTGCAATAGAGGTCCATTTCAATGGCATCATCTGGCTTTGAAGTTCAAATGATTGTGACCAAGAAGTGCTGGATGTAAGTTTTTTGGAATACATTTTTTGTATTTCTCTAAGTTCTTGCTCTTAGCTCTGTGTAATGGGTCACATTTCACTGCTGGCTTTTTTCCTTAGGTTTTAGACTTGCAATGCTTGCCTGATCTTTTGCTTGAGATGTCTCAAGGAAGCGGGAGTAAGAACCTGTGATTTTTTTTTTTTTGGACAATCTTATTAAATATTGTCTGCACAATCCATATGTTAGATTGTAGTCATACCTCTCAACCTCTTAGAACAAGAAATCTGGACAAAGCCATACATAAAAGGGGGATAAAGGCCACAAAATAAGGACATTTTTAAGTATTTCTTTTACAAACTTTACTTAGAAAGTTGATATAGTAACAGAAAGTTGATATAGTAACAGGTTTTGAATTAGCATTATTTTTCTGAAGAGTATAAAGCCTGAAACTCAAATGTATGTCATTATTTTTTAACTGAAATCTTTAATGATATGCCACAAATTTGCCAGAAAACCACAGTTTTATGAAAAAAAAAATTGAGGTAAAAATCTAGACATTCTGTGAATCTGTACAGTTGAGAGGTATGAGTAGTACTGTAGGCTACAGGCTCTGTTTGTCTTTCCTTGGCCTACAGTTTGTCTTTCCTTGGATTTTTCTCCTTTTGCATCAACAGACATAGCTCTGTAGCCTTTTCAGCTTTGCATGTGCTGTTTAAACATTCTGTATATCTCATGAGGATAATTCAGTCTTCATTAACCTTTTAAGCACTTGATCTGCATTCTTTTGTCCAGTTTAGTTTTCCGCCTCCCCTTTCCAACGGCACTTTGTCCCTGTCTTCCATTCTCCATTTGTTGCGCTTACTTACAGTTTGTGACGGAAATCCTTCATTGTTCGTTCTTCTAAAATATTGGTATGAGCTTTGTGTACTTTGTACACTCCCCTTTTCTGTGATTGATGGTTCAGTCCTGTAGCCGCATAGGCACACCAAGGCTTCACAAAAAGCATATGCGAGTTAAGGTAAGACTCAGTGGTATTTCAAAGGAGAGCAATGGGGACTGTAATAATATAACAGAGATGACTTCTAGTTGTTGTCGCCTATGATAGGGAGGGTAATGCCCAGAAGTTGCTCAATTCAAGTTTTTGCTTCAGTGGAATGATGGTGTGTATGCAGAAAGCTTGGTAGTGTTCCAGGAAGTTGTTACCTTCCCTTGTTCCTATTGAGTATTGTGGCTAAGGTTATCGTTCCTGTGTGGCTAATTTATATAATTGTATATACTTTGGGATTGGCAAGAAGTAAACATCTGGGATTTGGTTCATTTCTTAAGTGTGTATGTGTGACAGGAATGGTGTCCGTTTTAGAGTAAGCAATCCAAAGCGACACTAATAAAAAAAACATAGAATGGCAATGAATCATCCCATTAAAAATGAAGCACAAAACCTGTCAGAATTTGATTCAAAATGGTACAAATGATAAATACTACTGAAAGATGTTCGAAGAATGGGTGAGGTAAAATTCAATATACAATATTACACTTCATTTTTCAAAAGCTGCAAGACCAATTGTGTCATTATGTATTGTTTTATACTAAACATGTATTTTCAGACCATGCTATACATTTTCAGGTCTGTTATTGATGTAAGATATGATTGCTGTTAATACTGTCATTTCTTAGAACATTTTAAAATGTTATCATCCCAAACTTGGGAAAACAATGTGCAATGCTGTTTAGATGAATGTGAGATTTAAAGGCAGAGTAGTTTTAATGCTAAGTCTGTTTTACTGTGAGACTGTATTGCTTTGTTTGGCATATGTGTATCAGTAGTTTCTGCTATAAAATTTGAAATAAATATTTTAAATTAAATCCAAATATCTGTAATAACTGTAGAATAAAGCACAAGACAGTATGCAGAGTGAGAGTTTCTAACTGTGTTTATGGCAACTGGGGAGAAATCGGCTGAAAGCAGGCATCCAGAATAGAAAAAGAGGGCGTTCCCATGTCGTGATGAGGTCACAAAATGGGTGGGGCATGGGTGGGGGAGGGGTGGGAATGGGCGGGGTTATGGGTGATGCAAGGGGCGTGACCTTAGTCCGGTTTTAGCCACAAAGAAAGCTGGCAACCCTACCTACTGTGCTATCAACTCTCTGTTTGTTAGGGCAATGTTTGAAGGCTGCCCCTTTTTTTCTCCATTGTCCCCCCTAGGTTGGTGGTTTTGTCACGATTTATTGCTCTAGGAGGTTGAGAAGTGAAATTTTATGGCTATTTGTAGAAAGCAGACATGGCTACTGTCCAGGAATTGCAGAATGGGCAGATTTTCTCTCATACTTTACATCTGTCCTTCATCAAACTTTGGGAGGTTTCCCGAGTTTGAGTCCCTCGACCTAATAAGGAGCTTAATGCAGATGTGTAGGGGTTGGCGTGGTGGTACTGTGTTTGCCTCATTGACACCAGTTAAGCTGTTTGATTCCCATCCTTGACTGGGGACCCTTTGGGTGAGTAGCAGAAACACTTTCTAAATTGTCTCTGCAGGGTAGTATGGAAGGACATTTGTTTAACGGGTACTGGTATTGTGCTGTTGAATTCAAGGGGGTGGTATTTCTTTAGTGCACAGACTTTCATTGAATATTGCAGCACATGGGTGATGCACCCATAAGAAAGAAGCAGTTTCATACATGGTAAGTTGCATAGCACTATTACCTTGTTAAATTCCTTTTAGAGCTCAGACAGTCTGAGTTATCATAAGAAAGCCATGGCTGCAGGCATAAACAAGATTGTTTCTGTTTTGAGAAACAGTAGGTTGCAACTTGAGTGAGAGGAAAAAAAAGGTTCAGGATGGTTTTCAGATGTATGCTTTAGGTGCCTACATTTACATTTATAGTTGGATGTTATCTATCATCCACAATGTTTAGTAGTAACATACTCGAGTTGGTAGCTCATTTTATGTTCTGCATGTTAATTGCTGTCATGTGAATTCATAGGTTAAGTTATTGCTGCTTGTGGCATAACACTGTCTTTTGTGGTTGTGCTGTCCTTAGCTGGCTGTTAAAAGATTTGTTGGGGGATATGGTGGTGCCAGGTTATTGAGTATAAAGGAGATGGGTTAGTGTAACTGCTGTGTGGTTACTAAATGAGATAGGCCCTTGCGACCGTCTAATGCTGTCAATAAGAAATTTTCATCTGTGTGTGCAGAGGATTTACAGCTTTCTTTTCCTTTGCAGATGGATGAGCAGAGAGTGGGTATCAGTCAGTGGCTTGAAGGAAGTGGATTTGGAAGGTGATGGATTCTGCTGGGCTGGATGTTCCAGTCACTGGAGTGGTATGCAATGAGGCTGTGGGTGGGGATGTGCAGAGTGGGCATTGGTCAGTGAACTGAAGGAAGTGGGCTCAAAAGGGGATGGAGGCTGTTGCAGTGAATGTCCCAGTCTCTACAGTGGTGTGCAATGAGGTCAGAGATGAGGGGGTACAGAGTGAGCAACAACCTGAAAGAAGCGGATTTGAAAGGTAATGGATTTCGCTGGGGTGGGTGTTCTGGTTGCTGGAGAGGCGCATAATGAGTTTGAAGGTAATCTTATTTTTCAGTGCTCATTAAGGCACGTCAGAGTTGGTGCAGTTTGGGGTAGTGTGGGGGAAAGTGAGTAGGTCTGTTGGGGGTTGAGGAAAGCTGGGTTGGGGATTGTTTATGGGGAGTCTGGGGTTCCCACAGGTGGTGTGGAGTCACATCAATCATAGGATCTTATTAGGTTAATGGCTCTAAGGCTCCTACAGGCTAGCCAAGTTCAACCCTTATTTCCACATGCAGCACCTATTGCCCTTGCTCAAGAGGGACATATGTGGAACCCTTTGGGTGAATTTACTGTTACTCTTACAGCTCTTTAAATTGTGTTTGAAGAGGGCCAATGAGGTGTTTCCTTTGGCATGAAGTGGTAGTTTATTCCAAAGGTGTGGTTTCTTCTGGGAGACAAATCTGTCCCTCAAGCAGATTCTAATAATGCCAAATACCAGGCTAAGGTCTTTAGAGCTAGTAATGCATGATCTATTTGACTTGCATTTTGGGTTGATAGGAAGGTTTGGCATATAAATAACTTAAGAGTAGGTAGGGCTTGATAGAGAATTTTAGGTATGTGGGTGTTTTGTGGGACATGTTGAACAGGGTGCTTCGTTGGCTACACAGAATTTAGAAGGCATAAGCAGGGCATTGTTTTGGGATTCCTTGCAGATGTAGGCCATATTTTAATTTCCTATTAGATGTAAAGTTAAGACATGGAAACAAAAGCTTCGAAGGGAGAGTCAAGGCAAGCAATATATTGAGGATGCTTGGCTTGTGGGGCTCCTGTGGTTGCATGAGAGCAGTTTACTCAGGTAGTTTTGTGTGAGGACTAATAGGTTGGTGCATTGTGGACCGTTAAAGTGCCTTTTGGAGCATTTTGGAGGGTTGGCTTCTTGGCAGATGGATAGAGTTGTTCGGGGAGGATTTGCATTTGTTTACAAATGTGGCAGGGGTTTTTGGGTTGGAGAGCATAATTGGAGGGGGTTGATTTGTGCCTTCTTGGATGGCAGGAAGGATGATTTGGGAGATGTTGAATATCTGGAGTTTCCATTTAATCTGGCATAGGAGGTTTTGCGGGTGTTGTTGGGGATTAGGGTCCATCTTCATGTGTTTAATATGGCAGTGATATGGTCGGCATTGTTCGTGTTGCTAGACGAGGTGTGTCAGGTTGCATTAGGATTAAAAGCTTGCTGCAGGAGTTTGGGGTACTTTTTATAAGGAAGGCTTATGGTAGGCCATTGCCAGATTGGTTAGGTTTGTGTTGCAGTTGCCTGTGGGAAGAAGATGGTGGGAATGATTTAGTATTTGTCAGGCCTGGGAATGAGGTAAGGCAGTTCAGTTAGTCAAGGAGGATTTAGCTGCAAGTACTATAGTTGCATGGGTGACAAGGCTATGTGAACTTACTAGATCTTGGCCATTGGCTCATTGGTTTGATGGGTTAGGGTAGGTCTGATAGTGTGGAGAGTGACAGATGTCAGCTATTGACAAGATAGGTTTGTTGTGAGGGTTGGCGTTGGTAAATGGAGGTTCATAGAAATACAGTTGATGTGGCATTTATTTTATGGATATATTAAAGTTAATCAGAGGGTGGTCGGTGGGTCAACAGATGATATTATGGTCATTATATGTGTGGTTTAGTGAGGAGGGAGTACACAGAATGATGTTTGGCTTAACCCATTTTTTAATGTGTGGTTAGGTTGTTGAAATTTTTGGTAGGAGGGAGGAGGAACAGCCTGGTCAGGCTGGTGGGTGGAGAAGAGGGGCAGACTTGCCCTCTTCTGTTCCTGCTCTGTTGTTGGATGTTTATATTAATGAGTTGGGAAAAGAAAGTGAGCAGTCGGATGCTACTTGAGAAGTAAAATAAGAGAGTGGAGGTAAGGCTGTTGCTTATTTGTTTGGATGTTTAATTCAATAAGTGGTAAAGGAAGTGAATAATTGGACGCTGCTTCCTAAGTAAGATAAATGAGCGAAGGTAAG